>NC_067401.1:202912500-203212500 GCF_016432865.1 Antechinus flavipes
CAAGGATATGCAACAAGAATATATCAGCATTTGGCTCTTCTGGACCAAATCCTCTCATCTCCATCTGAAAATACTCTAGTCAGTAAATCCTCAAGTTATGAGGTCTTAGGCAACCACAAATGCAGACTATATGTGACTGGGAATTATTATACCCAATATTCAGGAAGCTGAATCAAGGAAGCTAAAACCTATCAGGCCTTAGGGATATCTTTGGAAAGCCTCTTTACATTGTTGGGGTTGAAAAGAAAGAAAATGCTTCTGAGAGATGTTGGTTCTATCATGTCTTCCAACTAAAAAATTTGATAATTATAAAAAGAATTCAGATTGTACAAATCCTAGACAAGTCCTACCTCCCTTAACCCATATTCCATTTAAAAAAATCTTACACTATGATTCTCTTTATTTTTGTTAAATAACATTTTCCCCAATTATACATAGAAACAATTTTTAATGTTGAGTTCTAAATTCTCTCCCTCCCTTTCTCCTTTCCAGAGATGGTAAGCAATCCAATATAGTTATACATGTGCAAACATGCAAAACATATTTCCATATCAGTCATTTTGTGCAAGAAAACATGAACCAAAAAATAAAATGAAAAATAATATTCTTCAAGGAAGGTCAGTCACAAGGGTGCTAGCACCCAGTCCTCTTTTGGAGGAGAATATATAAGGTGATGAATACCAGAATCTTATTCAAAAGAACTCCAAATGTCACACCAATCACATTAGAAAACCTAGGGAAGAGAAAAGCAAGACAGGTAATAACAACAACAACAATAGTTGACATTTGTATAAGTGCTTACTCTGTGCCTGGCAATGTATTAAGTGCTTCAATATTTAATTTGATCTGCACAATAGTCTTGTGCTATTATTATCCCCCATTTTATAGATGGGGAAACTGAGGCAACCAAGGTTGAGTAACCTTGCTAGCATCACACAGATAGTAAATATCTAAAGTCATATTTAAATTCAGGTTTTCCTTACTCCAAATCTGATGCTCTATGCCCTGCATCACCTATGTTCCTCAATTTTAATATCATGAAGTCAAACAAAAAAGTAATCATATTTTTATATTTTTCATAGCACTTCCATAAGATCATACATCTGGAGCCAAAAGGGAGCCTCAGAATTTAAACTGAGGCCCACTAAGGTTGAAAGATTTGCCTAAAGTCACACAGCTAATGAATATCAGATATAGGATTTGAACTCAAGTGTTCTATCTCTAGAGCCAGTGTTCATTTCCATAATCACATTTGTCTTAATCCTTTCTGTAGGGTAGTTGCAGCAGGCATTAAAATCAGAAGAAATGTGGGATAAGAGAGAAAATGTTCAAATCTCTCCTTCTTAAAAAGGCTTCTCCTGCCCTTCTCCCTCTCTGAGATTACCTTACACTGGCATTGTACATATCTTAGTTATATGTATACATCATACTTATTTGGACATTCTCTTTCCTCTTTGATTGTGAGCACCTTGAAGACAAGAACGGTGTTTTTGCTTTTCTTTGTATCCTATTTGATCCTATTATTATCCTATATATTATCCAGTCATTTCAGTCTTGGCAAAGATCCTGAAGAGACTTGCCATTTCATTCTCCTGCTTGTTTTCCAGATGGGGAAATTGAGGCAACAGGGTTAAGTGACTTGCTCAAAGTCACACAACTAATATCTGAGACTGGATTTGAACTCAGCTCCTCGCAATTACAGGTCTCACACTCTATCCATTGCATCATCTAGCTATCCAGGTAAGCACATAGGAGGTGCTTAACAAAAGCTTGTTGACTTATTGACTAAAACTTCCTTTTGTCTTCCTTTTGTGATGCAGTAGAAGATACTCGATTTGGAGCAAGCAAGACCAGAGTTCAAATCTTATCTTCTAAACTTACTAGGTATAATCCTGGAGAAGTTATCAAATAAGTGACAATTTCTCTGAGAATCAATATTCTCACCTATAAAATAAAGGCAATAATATTCGTAGTCCCTAATTCACAGGATTGTTATGATTGCACATGAGATAGTATACATAAAGTGCCATGCAAACTTGAAAGTGCTATAAAAATGCAACCTATAATGATAATTTGACAATGAGGAAAGTAAAACTAATTTATTTGGCCAGTCAGTTAATAGTGTTTGACAAACACTGTGGAATGTTTGAGTTTGAAATATATTTACAGGGGGCAGCTAGGTGGTGCAGTAGATAAAATACCAGCCCTGAATTCAGGAGAACCTGAGTTCAAATTTGGTCTCAGATACTTAACACTTCCTAGCTGTGTGACTCTGGGCAAGTCACAAAAGAAAAAGAAAAATAAATATATTTACAGAACTCTAAATACTGACTGGGAAGTCTGGAAGGATGGTCTGGCCTTAGAATACAGAGAGATTGGGAAAATTTTGAAGCAAAATAGAAGACATACATAAGAGATATACATAATCAGATATACATTATAATTTAATATTTAATGCTCTGGAAATAAAAAGGATCAATTTTGCCACCCTGAGATTTATCTGGAGAAACACTGAAATAATTTGTAGCTGAGTAGCAGCTCATCTATAAAATGGGGGATAGTGACAGCACCTGCTTCGCAGGTTGTTGTGCAAATCAAATTAGAACTCAGCATCATAAGGAACTTACCTTTCTACATTTTGCCTTCCCTCCTTGATCTCCCTCAACACCCATAATTCTTCCCCTAGTTTTTGTAGTTCACCTAGCTTTTGTGGCAAGGTGAACCTTGCCATTTAAGTTTGACTACTAGATATTTGGGCTCTCTACCTGGTTGACTCCGTACAATTATTAAGAAATGGAGCTTGGGGTTTAGCTTCCAAACAGAGGGTCATGACAAACCTGGAAAGAACAGAGATGGTCTCATTGTGTGCAGCTTCAGGGGTTGTAGTGAGACTATGGATTGTGCTTTTGACAGGAGGCTGAGTGGGGTTTGTCAAAGACTTTGTTTTTGTGGGCAAAGTAGTTGGGGCTTCTTCTCTTCTGGGAGTGACTTTCTGGGGTGTTGGTATGCCAGGAGTAATTTCAATGGATGCTAAAAGATAAGATAAGTGAAATTAGGAGTAGAGAAAGGCTACAATCAGAGTTAAAACAGAATTATTGGTAAGGGAAAGGAAGGAGAGGTGTAGGGGTTCACTTCTTCCCTCAATCATTCTTCCTCCATCACTTGCATCACATCTTTGGGGAATATCTGTTTTATTAGCACAGTGCCTGACACATAATAAGTGCATAATAAATGTCTGTTCATTTATTCATTCTAAAGTCAATGAATCAATTTTAAAATATAGAAGCTGTATGTACATGATGGAATTCTATTTTGCTTTAAGAAATGATGAAAGGGAAGTTTTCAGGAAAACACAAGACTTAAATGAACTGATATAGAATGAAGTGAGCAGAGCCAAGAGAACAATTTATACAATAACAACAACATTGTAGAGAAAAATAACTTTGAAAGAATTAAAAACTCTTATCAACACAAAGATCAACCACACTTACAGAGGACTCAGGGTGAAATATACTGGAGACAAGAAGTAAAGATAGCATTTTTCTAGGGATTTATTGATAAAATATGGAAGAGAGGCGTGCATAGTTGATGAAATCAGGTGAGAACTTTTTAAGGACAGGTTAGATGACATTGTTCATATGGTAGGCAGCAGGAAATGAGTCAGCAGATATCAAGTTTGAAAAGAGTAGCCAAACAGGGTATGGACCCCTCATAGAAGTGCACATGTACAGTGACAGGTCCTTGTCACAGACTGAAGTAAAGAAAATGACTTTAGTTATAGAGAAAATTTGACATGTAATATAGAGGAAATGAGGATGCTTGAGATGAGTTAGTTTTAGTTTCATAGGAAAATAGGATACAAGGTCATCTACACAGAGAAAAGATGGAAATAGCCCTAGAGGACTGAAGAAAAAAGAGATTTTCTGAAGCAGCAGATATTCTAAGCTTTCATGTTTCTCTTCAAGGATCCAATGCCTCCCAAATTGATGGGTTCTGAAATGAGTCCTCAATATAATTTTTTGGCTAAATGAACTTAAAGTAGGATTACAAAGAATCTAGAGGCATATTTTCTAAATTCTAAGATCCGCAGGTTGCTATTGATAGGGTGTGACTATTTGTCTTGATGGAACAGAATGCTCTTACTGCACTTGAAAAGGCATTGAAAGCCCACTATCATGTCTTTGCCACATCCTAATTTCTTTTCTATCAGTCTTCCAGATGGTCTGAAATTCCTACCATTTGCTGAAGTCCATAAAGGCCCTCATAAGGAAATCTGCATTTTTAACCAGGTAAGATGCAAATTGATTGAAGCAAAGTGACCTATGGCTTTGTGTCAAGAATCTTGTTCATATCCGACAATTCTTATCATGACTCCAAACAAGTTATTTAAACTCTGTGAGACTCTGTCAACATCCTAGGGCTTTGCTACTTTTGATCTCTAAACTGGAGATGTAGCAGTTTTCACAACAGGAATTCCAAAATCACCATTCTTGGCAATATTTTAAGTTGCCTGGCAAGGTCCAAAAGGAATAAGACTCAGAGTAAGTAATTTTGATTTGAGAAGAAAAGGGCATGAGACAGTCAAAAGAATGAGTTAACCAGGTGAAATTTTGCTATGGGAAATATGAGTAAACAGGGATAGAAATGCACACTGAGCTAAAAGGGACCTCAGAGTCCTTCTAGACCAACCCCTTCATTATAGAGATGGGTAAATTAAATTTCAGAGAGAGTTTTTTTTCCTTTCTTATTTGCCCAAGATTACAGAGGCAATAAACATTGAAGATAAGATTTAAAACCAGGTTTTCAACTTCCAGGTTCAATGTGCTTAACATAGTACATGTCCTATTGTATTATATACTGTACTACATGTAGTAAAATACATGTACTAGAGAAGGTTCAAGGAAAGAGCCAGAAACCAACATGGCTGATTTTTTTGAAATTCATCTAATATTGGGGGATAGAATGTTATAGCTGAAAGAGATCTGAAAGCTCCACTTAGAAATTCAATTTCCTTATGTTATAAATGAATAGATTCAGACCAGAGTGCCAAGCGACCTGTCCAAAGTCATTTGCCCAAGTGTCACAAAAGAGAGCTAGAATTAGAACCCTAGTCCAAGGCTGCATCCATTTTACCAAATTACATCTTTGTAGCTCCTCCTTCTAACTCTCTCTGACTTTTTCTTTGTTCCAGAAATCAAAAGCCATAGAAAGCATCTCCTTTTCTTGACTCCACCCTTTTGCTTACCATCACATGTAGTCAATACGAAAGGATTGAGCAAGAGCAGGGGCTTCTGGGGCGATTTATCAATTACACACTGGTATGTTCCAGAGTCCTGCTTCTGGAAGCTTAGGATTGTGAAATTCATCATGGCATCAGGAGGGTTGTCTGCCAGTAGATATTTGCCAACCCTGAACTGTCGAAACACCCCATCTGTGCTGCTTTGTATCAGGGTTTCCAATTGATTTTCACTCCCTACTCTCTGCCAGGCCTTCAGGGAATAAAAATATTTCATAATGTTATAGGGACAACGCAGAGTTGCATCGCTTCCCTCTTCTATGCACAAGGAACTTTGTAATCCTGTAGGGAGAAAAATTCAAATCAGAGAAGACTGCTTCATTTTATTTGCATCTTCCAATTCATTTCATAGATGTAAAAAACCAAAAACCACCAAAAATCTGAAAAAGATGAAGTGGCTTGTTCAAGATCATATAAGTGGCAAAATCTGGCTCCTGGTCCAAATTTCTCAGATGCTTTATACTACTACAGCCTCATTTCAGTACTGAGCTCTCTTAACTCAAATCACTTTCTCTACTTCTACCAACTCAAAAAGTGCTTCCATTAACACTTCCATTAAATAAATAAACCCTGCCCATTCCCAGGCTCTGTGTCTTTAGCTCTGCTGATCCCCAGGTCTCAAGTATCCTGAGCACAACTTTCCACCAATCCAAATATTGTTTCTTATTCACAAACCAGATATCCCTTTTTTTTTTTTCTCCATACTATTTTGCCCTCACTCCATCTCTATTCTGAACTCCAAGGTTCCTTTTACCTCTAAGATCCTTTGATTCTCTAGCATCAATTCAATTCAATGAACTGGTATAAATTCTTTCTATGCAGCCTTCTCTCAATGCAAAAGGACAATTATTCTGCAACTAGGAAAGTACCTTGGAGTATTGAGAATTTAAGTGACTTGGCCTTCCATAGCCATTAGGTCAGAAGGCAGTGGATTAATCAAATTCTGAGACCAGTTTCCTATCCACTTTACCACATTGCCTCTTGGAATTCTTTGCACTGATGAAATCATGGACCCCTTTGCTATCCATACTGGTCAGCAGATATTTTTAGCAAGACATCTTATGGCATCTCCCATATTTCAACTTAGGTTGAAATTTCCATGCTGGTATTTGCTGCCTGTGCAATCTCGGGCCAGTTACTTAACTTGTCTGGTGCTCAGTTCCACATCTATAAAACATAAGGTTGTGCTAGATGGTTTCTAAGGTTCTTTCCATCACTAACTCTGTTATAGACCTACTATTACACTACTACTACTACTACTACTACTACTACTACTACTGTCATTACTCCTAATTCTTCTCCTCCTATTCCTCTTACTGCTACTGCTTATTACTCTTACTATCTCTACTGCTTACTACTCCTACTCTTTCCTTCTACTATTCCCTTCCAACTCTTAATACTCGTACTGCTCTTCCTCCTTCTCTTACTGCTACTACTTACTTACATGCTACTACCATGCTACTCTTCTTACAGTTCCTGCTCCTCCTCTTATTGTTGCTACTTCTACTATCCATTCTACTACCCTTACTGTTCCTCTTCTTACTGCTACTACTTCTCCTATGACTCCTATTACAATTCCTACTCCTACTGCTACTGCTCTTGCTGCTCCTCCTCCTCCTAATAATACTACTTCATACTATAAATAATAATAATATGGGATATCAATATAAAATTTATCACAAACTGTTTCCTTGCCTCTGGTCCTCAGGACTACAGAAAGACTTTACATGAAAGCCACTGGAACAATTAGCAGTAGAGAATTTTGCTGCCTTATCTTTTTGGAGAGAAAACACTGGTCTAGCTGATGGAGTATGAGTGTACCTTTGGGCACCCTTCTTCTTACCAGAGCAATTATTATAGTACTACCTATATTGAGAGATATTTTATTTAATATTTTAGAAATGAGAATGAGAATTTGTTTAGCAATTATAAGGTATGCTCTGAATAACTTTCTACCATATTTGCATTAATATTGTTCAGAAGTTTGAAGGACAGATGGCCTTCATTTCAAGAAACCCTTGTACTTCTTTTCCTCTGAAATGGATAGAGGGGAAGAATATCCTTCTGATTACCTGGGAAGAAGGTATACAATGGATAGAACACTAGATGTGAAATCAGGAAGATCTAATTTAAATCCAATTTCAGAAACTACTGACATGTATGATGAGTCATTTAACCTCTCTATGCCTTAATTTTCTTATTTCTAAAAATAGAGATATCACAACACCTACCTCTCAGTGTCATTGTGGAGATAAAAATAATATTTGCAAAGTGTTTTGCAAACCTTAAAGAATTATTAAGTGCTGTCATTATTATTATTAATGTTTCTTTTTTTCAGGAAACAAAGATAGGCAGAAGTGTAGCTTCCAAATCTGGACCTCCTCTCTTTCTAATTCAACCAAATTTCATCCTAGATAACTCCATTTAAGGTACACAAAGGCATGATGATCTGGAGACAGTAATTTTTAGGGAGCTATTTAGGGTATACACAAAAATAGGAAGCAGTGGATTTGGAGTCAGAGAATCTGAGCCAGGATCTTGGTTCTACCACTTGTATGATCTCAAATAAGTCCCTTCACTTCTTTTGGTTTTTTTATATCCATGAAATGAGCATTTTTTTCTATAATCCCAAAGGACTTTTTCAACTCCATGATCTTGGAAATTTATGAATTACCAAGCACACTCCCTGGTCTAGGGATATGCTGGAGCCCTCTCTTACTGACTCAGAAGAGTCAAATATTAAATTAAATTATCACCATTTATGCCTCAGAAATCAACAACTGCTATAAAACAGAGCTTGATTAATTATCTTGTTAATTGTCTAGATTTTTTTTAAAAATATGGATAAACTGTCATGCTGATTAAATTTTAAATATATGCTTAAAAGTATACATTTTTCCCAGGGAACTGGTTGTTAAACATTTGCCAGTAAAGCACTGACTGTCCTTTGGTTTAACCAGACTGTCCTCATCTGTATATCCCTCTTTCCAAGGAAATAGGAGAAAGCATAAAAAACAATGGGACCTAGCATTTCCTCCCTTCCCGTGAATTCCCCACTTTTTTCATCCTTTCTTAATCCCACCCACTCTGGGCTTCTCAATGCTCTTACCTGAGTCATTGATAAACAGTAATAAAACCAGCAATTGTTGGTACCTCCAGATTCTTATCCTTTCCATATTATTCCTGATTCTTGGTTGGCTGTGCCCAGGATATCTGCCAAAGATATCAGTCACCAATCTTCCTTAGTCTCAAAACATCTTCCGGATGTTGCATCACATTATGCATGCATCATGTTGAAGGCTCTGAGGTTGTGAAACAATGAAGCGGAATATGACAAAGGGTTCAGGACCCACTAAAAAAAAAGGAAGAGAAGGAAGCCCAGACAAATTGCAGCCTTGGGTATTCTTCCCAAATGCAATTTTCATCATACTACTTCCCTTGTTCAAAAACCAGTAATGGCCCTCTATTTCTCAACAAATCAATAACAAATGGCTTGCTTCTGCCCAACTTTCAGAATAGATATAAAATGACATCTCTTTAATTATCCAGCCTTTTCCCAACATATGCTCTCTGATCCAATCAGGTCAGTATCTCACATTGTCTTAAACACCTCATGCTTATATATCTCCTTTCATTCTCTCCTCTTGAAGTGGTTCCCTTGCCTATATATGTAAAGTGTTTTGCAAACCTTGTGTCATCCTATTCCATTTGGGGATATTTCTAAGTTTTAGGAAAGTTTTCTTTTCTTTTTTTCTTATTACTATTTTTCTTTATTTTATTTTTTATTTAATATTTTGTTTTTCCCAGTTACATATAAAAACAATTTTTTTTAACATTCATTTTTAAAACTTTCAGATTCTTTTCCATTTTCTTCCCCATTTCATCCCCTCATTGAGAATGTAAGCAATTCAATATAGGTTATACATGTGTAGTCATGCAAAACATTTCTTTAATAATCATGTTGTGAAAGAAAACATAGACCAAAATTTTTTTCCAAGAAAAATAAAGAAAATAAAATAAAATTTAAAAGTACGCTTCAATCTGCTTTAGACACCACAAAGGTTTTCTTTATCAGGAGGCTAAATTGAGCCCTTTGTCACTTTCATCCATTATTCTTTTTTTTTTCCCCTACAGTCAAGGTAAATGAGTCTAATCCCTCTTCCAAATAATAGTTCTCCAAATACTTAGACAGCTTATTTTTCACCTGAGTTTTCTCTTATCCAGACTAAATATAGACAGTTCTTTCAACTAAATATCATATGGCATAAACTCAAGGACATTTACCATTCTGGTCACTCTCCTCAGGATAAACTCTAACTTATCAATAACCTTCTTGAATATGATGTCCAGACATAATTTTTTATATGTGATTTGACTATTTTATTTATTTTATCTAGATTATGATTCACTTACTATAATCACATTCACTTTTGGGGCTACCAAAATTGCCACATTGTTGATTTCTATTTTGTTTTCAGTCTACTAAAGCTACCCCACAGATTTTTCAGATAAGATCCTGTCTAGTGATGCCTTCCTCAACTGAACTTGTCAAGTGTTTGCATAAGGTCTTCTATTTATCTCTCTTGTGGTGCCTTTTTTGACTACTCCAGCCTACATCAATCTTTCTCTCTTTAGAAGAATAGAACTTTTTTTTAAAAAATTGATTGTTTTGGTTAAAAGCTTAACATTTGGAAGTAAAAGATTGATATAATAGATAAAGATCTGTCTATAGAGCTGAGAAGATTCAGACTCAAGTCCTACTAAAGCCACATACTGTCCGTATGACTATAGACAAGTCACTTAACCTTTCAGTGCTCTAGGCAACTAATTCTTGGATTTAGATTTAGTAACTCTTGGAGGTCCCCCAGACTTTTCAGCAGCTTCTCTGGAGGTCAAAACTATTTCCATAGTAATACTAAAACATTAAATATATTAAATATTAACATATATATGACTCACTTAAAAGTTCTTTAGGAATTCTCAATAACTTTAAGGGATGTTAAGAAAAAAAATTTAGGAACCACTACTCTAAGGAACTCGCTAAGTTTAAAAGTTACAAAGAAGATGCTACTCTACATTAAAGGTAGAAATTCCTCACCTAGAACTCCCTAAACCAGTTGAATGGTGAAATTAGAAACTTTCTCCACATAGCAGAGAGTTGTTGTTTTTTAAGACTGTGAATATAGGCATCATCAAAGATATATTACTGTTAGGTAATGATAATGGGGAGAGGGGAAGCAATTTTAATCATTTAAAGATTGGAAACACTAAATTTGGAATTGAATAAATTTTCCATCCTTTCAGGCAAAAAAAAAATTTTAAGTGTGAATAAAGGAAGTTAAAACATTACAGACTGCCTTTTTGACAAATTTAGCCACAAAAGGGAAGATAGATACAGAACAATATCTAAAGTTTAGATCAAGTGAGAATTTTTCAAAGATGGGGAGGACATAAGCTTATCTATAGATAGTTGAGAAACAGCTAGGACATGGGGAGAGAGTGAATATGATAGAGTAGGATGATGAAGAAGACAATGTGTTGGAGAAAATGGGTTGGAATGGTATTACTTGTGCATGTTGAGGGTTTTATATGGGGCAAGGAAAAAGGTCACATCATCATGTGAAACAGGAGTGAAGAAGATAGTGGTAGAAGATATCTGAATATTGTGAGATAAGTAGCAAAAAGAAAGGAGAAGATCTCAGAGAATGGCCTCATATTTTTTCTTTGTCTTTTTTTTTTTTTTTTTTTTTTTTTGCTGAAGTAATTGGCGTGATTTGCCCAAAGTCACACAGCTAGAAAGTATTAAGTCTCTGAAACCAGATTTGAACTTAGGTCTTATTGCCTTGAGGGTTGGTGCACTATCTACTGCAACGCCTAGCTGCCCCGATCTCAATTTTTTCAGTAAATTAAGAAGTTTCTCAGTTGAGAGGGGAGAGAGAAAGGGAGTTATGGGAAGCTTGAGGAGAGTGAAAGAATTTGGAAGCACTAATAGGGTGGCTATTGTTCAGTCATTAATTAATTTTGTCCATGGCTTTTTTTTTTTTACAAAGAAATTGGAAAAGATCTGAAGAGTAGAAGGATTTAAAGTTAAAGTGTAGTTAAAGAACAGTCAGAGAGAGAAGTAGAGTGAGAATGAAAGGATCTAAGATATAACTATTTTGTGTCTGCATGTGTATGGGGGGTGGGAACAGAGCAGTAGGTTATTTAAAAAATAGGTTGAGGCACCATGATGTTAGAATGTTTAAGATAGTATGTATGTATGTATGAATGTGTATATATATATATATATATATATATGTATATATATATATATATATATGTATACCCTAGCATGAGAGCAGGGTTAAGAAGGAAAGATCAAGCCAAACACTGAACTCATTGAAGAAAAATGGTAGGTGTCCTGGAGATCAGTAGGCAATAGCTAATTACTGTCTATTCAATATTTCCCAAACTTATCTTTCAGTCTTCCCTGAAACCAACTCCTTCTCTCCATTTCCTTATTCCTGTCAATTATACTATCTTAGTAATAGTTATCCAGTCTCACAATCTTGGAGTCATATGATTCAATCTCATTCTCTTACAGTGGGTCCTTCTGATTCTGCTAGTGACCTCTGAATTTATTTCTCATTCTCTATACTCAAAGTCATTGCCCCAGTTTTGTTCTTTTTTTTTTTTTTCAAAATTCTCAACAATGTCCAAGTTTTGGAGGTTTAATTAACTTAATTTTAAGTTATTTGACAAAAATTTCTGAGAAAACAGGAAAGCAGTTTGACAGAAATTAGATAAAAAACCAACACATCACACATCATAAGTTAAGATCCTTATCTTGGGCACATGATTTAGACATAAAGGATGATACCATAAGCAAATTAGGGAGGCATGGAACAGTTTATATGTCAAATCTAAGGATAAGGGAAGAATTTATGACCAAACATGAGAGGATTACAAGTTGCATTAAATTTTTTAAAAATTGCATAAAGAAACTCAACACACCAAGATGAGAAGAAAAGTAGAAAATTGGGTGGGGGGGAATGAGAGTTACAGAAAGTTTCTCTTATAAAAGACCTTATTTCTCAAATGTATAGAAAATTGAATCAAATGTCTAAGAATCATTCCCAAATTTTCCCCAATTGATAAATGGACAAAGAATATAAACTATATTCAGATAAAGATAGAAAAAGTCATCTATAGTTATATAAAATGTTTTAAATGACTATTGATTACAAATGCAAATTAGAAAATTCTGCAGTACCATCTCATATCTAGCAAATTAACTAATGTGACAAAAAAGGAAAATGGCAAATGTTAGAGAAGTGGGAAAATTGGAAAACTGATGTATTGTTGGTAGAGCTGTGAACTGATCCAATCCTTCTGGAGAGCAATTTGGAACTATGCCCAAAGGGCAACCAAACTATGCAAATCTTTTGATCCAGCAATACACTACTAGCTTTGTATCCTAAAGCAAATTTTTTTAAAGGCAGTATTTATAGCAGTTCTTTTTGTGAGGATTGAGAGGATGTTCATCAATTCGAAAATGGCATAATAAGTTGTAGTGTGCAATTATAATGGAATACTATTTTGCTATAAGAAACAAGTAGGATATTTCAGATAAATCTGGAAAAACTTACATGAACTGATGCAAAGTGAAGTGAGTAAAACAGGGGAACATTGTACATAATAATCGCAATAATGTAAGATGATTAGGTGTGAATGACAGCTTTACAATGATCTAAATTCAGCAATACTATGATCTAAAACACTTCTGAAGAACTCAGTGAAAAAGCTATCCATCTCCAGGAAAAGAGTTGATGGTCTAAATGCAGATTGAATCGTACTTTTTTTTTTTTAAACTTTATTTTTCTTGGATTTTCCTCTCTGGTAGAGTGGGGGAATCTGTTGTTTTTTTCACATGACTAAAGTGGAAATATATTTTGCATAACTATACATGAATTACCTTTATCAAATTGTTTGCCCTGTCGATGAAGAGGGAGGGGGAGGAGAAATGGAAGGAGAAAACTTGGAAGTCAAAAAATTAAAAAGCAAATGTTAAAAATTAGGTTTTATGTAATTGGAAAAAATTAAAGACTAACAAAAATTATCATGTACATATTTAACCTATATTATATTGCTTGCTGAATATGGGAGGGATGGGGTGGAGAGAGGGAGAAAAATTTGGAATACAAGGTTTTGCAAAGGTGAATATTGTAAACTATTTTTGCATGTATTTGGAAAAATGAAAGGCTATAAAAAATTCTCAATACTTTTGAGGAGCTCAAATCAAGCTATCCCTGAACAAGAATCCTTTTTTGAATGCTTTTGCCAAGACTTGGCCATTATTCATGAGAATAAAGACCTCAATGAAAAGCAAATGCCTTCCAAGACACTCCATTCCTCTTTGGGATAGCTCTATTTACTGAAAAATTCTTCTTTACATAAACACGATCTGCCTTTCTTTGGTTTCTCCTCCCTGTTTCAAGCTTTATTCTCTAGAACCAAATAGAATTTCTACTTTCCATAGGACAGCTCTTACCTAAAGGACAACAATAGGACTATTACAATTCACTCTCATAGACTCTCTCCATCTATATTGCAGGATCATCATACACAATCCCCAGTCTAAGTGAAGATTTGTCTTGAGGCTCTTTGGTCCTTTTCTTTTTCTATACTTTCTTTCTTGGTGATTTCATCAGTATCCATGAATTCAATGATCTTGCCTATGGAAATGATTCCCATATCTATATTTCCATCTATAATCTCTTCCTGGAGCTTGATTCTCACATCATTACTTACATGCAAGACATTTCCACTTGATTGTCCCAGAGGCATCTCAAGCATGACTTCATCAACTTTCCCCTTAAACTCTTCCTAACTTTCTTTTTCTGTAAGGACATCATTATCCTTCCAATCACCCTGGTTTACAACCTTAGAGCTAACCTCCTCCCATTATTCTCCTACATCCTACAGATCTAATCTGTTATAAAATCTTGTTAAATCTAACTATTCAACTTCTCTCAAGTCCCCCTCTCTCCAAGCACACCCCAGTCGCACTAGACTATCATAACTTCTCCTGTAGAATATTGCAGTAATCTTCTAATTGGTCTCCATTCATCTAACCTCTCCCTCTCTAATCCATCTTCCTCCCCAACTGCCAAATTAATATTACTTTTAAAAAATAATATATTTTATTTTTTCCTAATTTCATGTTGAAAGAACTTTTGAACATTTTGGGTTTTTTTTCTTTTTGAAGTTTTGAGTTCCAAATTCTATCCCTCCCTTTCTCTCTATACTCACCCCTCTCTAAGATGTTAAGCAATTAGATATACATTACATATGTGCAATCAAGTAAAACAGTTCCACTAATCATTTTGTACAAAAGAACTAATAAAAGAAAGAAAATAATAAAGATAACATGTTTCAGTCTGTATTCAAACAATATCAGTTCTTTCTCTGGAGGTAGAAGTGGGCTTCATCATTAGTACTTTGAGATTGCTTTTTTAAAATTTTGATAGTATTTTATTTTTCTAAATGTGTATAAAGACAGTTTTCAACATGCATTTTTGTAAAACATTGTCTTCTAAATTTTTCTCTCTCCTTCCCTAAGATAGCACACAATCTGATAGAGGCCAAATAAGCACAATCCTTTTGAATATTTCCATATTTGTCATGTTGTACAAGAAAAATCAGACTAACATGAAAAAAACAAACACAAGAAAAAAAAACAAACAAAAAGGTGAAAATACTATGCTTCAATCCATAATCAGTCTCCATGGTTCTCTCGCTGGATGCAATTGGTCTTTTCTATCCCAAATCTATTGAAATTGCCTTCAATCATTTTATTGTTGAAAAGAGCCAAGTCCATCCCATCACATAATCTTGTTATGACTGTACAATGTTCTTTTGGTTCTGCTCACTTCACACAGCATCAGTTCATGTAGGTCTTTCCAGACTTTTCTGAAATCATTCTGCTGGTTATTTCTTATGGAACAATAGTATTTCATAATATTCATACACGATAACTTATTTAGCCTTTCCCCAACTGATGGGCGTGCACTCAATTTTCAGTTCTTTGCCACTACAAAAAGGACAGCTATAAACATTTTTGTACATGTAGGTCCTTCCTCCTTTTTTTATAATCTCTTTGTGTAGTGTGCTTCCTAGAGCCCCCAAACTGGGGTGACAAAATGCACCGTTGTTTTCTAGAGCCTCCACACTGGCGTGCCAAAATATACCATCCAGACTAGCTCTCTGGAGGACTTCAGGACCAGCCAGAGTCTTAGTGAAGGAGTGATGAAGGCAGGAAACTCATGAGGATGGTCAAAGATGGAGTCTGTTTATTTCAAGTCCTCTCAGCCCTTAAATACCTTTATATGATTACATCACTATAGCACACTGAGCATGTGCCAACTATAGAACCATTATATCACATCACACTGCGCAAATGCTATGGTAGCATTACATCACTACAGCACACTGCACATGTGTTAACAATAAGCACCCTGTTATTGATATGTAAATTCTTTTTACTGTAAGTATCCCTTGCTTCAAGTAGAACACAGCCTAGGAAGGCTGAGAGCCCTTAGGGAAAGCAGACATTGCCAGCAGGTTCCCTCTGGGCTGAAGAGTCTTATACCTTATCCAGAGTTCCTCCCACTATTTGCAGCCCTCTATACTTTGGAATATAGCTCCAGTAGTGAGACTGCTGGATCAAAAAATATGCAAGTTTGATGGCCCTTTGAGCATAGTTCCAAATTACTCTCCCAAACGGTTGGATCAGTTCACAATTCCACCAACAATGCATTTGTGTCCCAGTTTCCCCACATCCCCTCCAACATTTATCATATCTTTTCTTGTCATTTTAACCAATCTGATAAATGTGAGGTGGTACCTCAGTTATTTTAATTTGTATTTCCCTAATCAATAGTGACTTAGAGCTTTTTTTTTTCCCTATATGATTAGAAATAACTTTTATTTCTTCATCTGAAAATTGCCTATTCATATCCTTTGGCCATATATCAATGGAGGAATGACATATATGCTCATAAATTTGACTCTATATATTTTATCAGAGACCTTTATCAGAAATGTTGGCTATAAAAACTGTTTCCCAGCTTTCTATTTCACTTCTAATATGGCCTCACTGGCTTCTTTTGTAAAAATTCTTTTTCATTTAATATAATCAAAATTATCCATTTTGCATTTCATAATGTTCTCTAGTTCTTGTTTGGCTAAAAATTTATCCTTCTCCACAGGTAGACTATCACTTGCTCTACTAATTTGCTTATAGTATCACCCTTTATGTCTAAATCATGAATCTACTTCAACCTTATTTTGGTATAGGGTATGAGATATTGGCCAATTCCTAGTTTCTGCCATATAATTTTCCAATTTTTCCAGCAATTTTTGTCAATAGTGACTTTTTATTCCAGAAACTGGTGTCTTTGGTTTATCAAACACTAGATTACTATAGTCATTGACTATTCTGTTTTGTGAACCTAATCTATTCCCACTTACCATTATTCCATTTCTTAGCCAGTATCAAATGGTTTTGATGATTACCTTTTCATAATATAATTTTAGTGTAGTACAGCTAGGCCACCTTTCTTTTCATTTTTTTTTTTTATTAATTACCTTGAAATTCTTGACCTTTTGTTTTTCCAGATAAATTTTATTATTTTTCTATCTTTTATAAAGTAATTTTTGACAGTTTGATTGGGTTATTACTGAATAAGTAGATTAATTTACATAGATTTGTCATTTTTATTACATTAGCTCAGCCTACCCATGAGTACAAATTGATATTTCTAAAACACAAATCTGATCATGTCATTCCTATGCTCAAGAGATTTCTGTAATTTACTATTCTCTCTTAGATAAAACAAACTCCTCCAAATGATTTTGAAACCTCTTTTCCACTTGGTGACAACCATTAGCATAGTGAAAATAGCACTTGCTCTGGGGAAGTAGAACCTGGGTTCAAATTCCACCTCAGGCACTTATGGAAGTCCATGAGACATTGGAAAAATCGTAATCTTCCCTGGGCCTTTGTTTTTTCTGAGTAGTTGAACTAGATGAACTCAGATCCCATCCAGGTCTATGATCCTATTCTCTCTAAAGTCTCTTCCAAATGTGATATTCTAAGGTTATATTTCTTTTATATGACAGGCTGATCAAAAGGAGTTTGTCTTTTTTTTTTTTTTTTTTTTTTTGTGCTGACTTATCTAGAATCATACAGCTAGTATTAAGTGTCTGAGACCTAATTTGAACTCAGGTCCTTCTGACTTCAAGGTTAGTGCTCTATCAACTGTGCCATTTAGCTGCATCCTTAAAGGGACATTTTCATACATATTCTCATAGGTAGAGGAATTAATTTCTCCATCCTCCTCTCTCCCAACAGTTCCCCTTCTCCTTCCTGAAAGATTTTGGTGAGTTTCACCTTCTGGTATTTAATGGCCATCCTTTCCCTTCATATCTGACTTAATGACTGATACTTACCTGCACTCTATGCTGTTGCTCCCTATGCAGATAGAGGTGACAGAAGTTATCCCATGAATGTCCTTTCAGTGAATCACTCAATGAGAATTTTTTCAGCAAATACTATGTTACAGGTCCTGTACTAAGCGCTGGGAATTACAAGACAGAAATCAAAGTCTCCATCTCTATGGAATTTGCATTCTAATAATGAGGACAGAATTTACAATGGAACTAAACACAAAATATAAACAAAATGAATATGCATTAGGTTTGGGAGACAGAACTGCCAGTGGGCATGGACATGGGATATGGAGTATTGTGTTTGAGGATAAGCAAGTAAACTATTACATCCAGACCACAGAGTGCACCAAGGGAGTAATATATAAGAAGATTAAAAAAGGAGGGAAAGGGATGAACACAGCCAGATAAAACTAATAGTAGTTAAAGAATGGAGATATTTGATTTAGAAGAAAAACTAGATGCCTTCTTTCTGCTGACTCTCACCTTCCTGAGAGCAGAGTCACTCTCTTCCAATTCCTCCCTTCAGGTGTGACTTTGTAGTTACCACCCTTAGCTCCCTTCACTATATGTAGAACTATCGGAAAGGAGATAGGTTTGAGGCTTTGAAGGCTACTTGCCTCTGAGAGAAACAATTCTAGCTTTCAATTTACCAATTCTACTTTCTGACAACAATGTTCAGTTAACAAGTATTTATTAAGCACTCTACTGTATGTCAGATACTGGGCTAAACTGTCTACTCATTCTGGGTCCAGATTGTAGCCAAATTTGTTTAATCTTTTCCCCACTTAAGGGGAGGCAAAATAACATTTATCAATAAAATCTCTTTGGTTTGCCTGGAGCCCTGAATTGGGAAGAAAACCTTAGCAATTAGAAGTGGTTTTCCTTTCTATATAACCAACCATTACCTTTCTCTCAGTTGCCTTTAAACAAATAGAGGAGAAATCAATAATACCGTACTTGACCACAACTTTATTTTAATATTGCCATTAGAGCAGTATTATGGATCCCTTTGACAGTCTGAGAAACTGGAAGAGACCCCTCCTTAGTATAATTTTTTGAAAATAATTGGAGAAATCCTAAATGCTAAATATTAGAGATTAGTGAAAATTAAAATGTAATTTTTTTCCCATCTAAGTACATTAAGCCCATGACATCTATCTATGGAATCTTTCAATAAAGAAATAGATAAAGAAAAATAAAATAAAATGTTAAAAAAAAAAAAAAAAAGTTGATGTCTTTTAGAGCAGCTAGGTGGTATAGTGGATAGAGTACCAGCCCTGAAGTCAGAAAGATGTGAGTTCAAATTTGACCTCAGACACTTAATGTGGTGTTTTGTTCTTTAAAATATAATAATTCTCTCTGGGAGAAGGTAGGTTTCTCGGGGAGGTTTTCTGGAGGCAGCCTTAGTTTCAGTTGAAAGTAATAATCACCCAAATGGAGCCAGGTGCAGAAAGTTCAAATCTTTTATTGTGTCCTCCAATATAGCCCAGTTAGTTTTTCTTAAAGGCCTCTCTCCCTCCTTGGTTCTAAGAGCTCTTGCAGCTTTGTCTTTTGCTTCTGCCTCTGCTTTCTCCAGCCTCCAGCCAACCAAGTGGAAAATGGAATGAATCTCTCTTGCCTCTGAGAGAGGGCTTCTGGCTCTCAATCTCCCTGAGTGCTCTGTGTCCATCCCAGCGTGCTCCTCTCCAATCTAATTCAGCTGAACTCTCTTAACTGGGCCTCTGCTTTCTTCTTATATATCAGAGAATGGGATTATGGGTTTTCTCCCATAGTGCTCTTTGGCCCTAAGGGAGGTGTGAATTCGGATATCTCATACTAAACCCTGAAATCTCCCAAACTCCAGTGAGTAAAAGTGTGAATACAAGCATTGTATCAATTAGTTCTACTTAGTACCTTGTTTCAGGTTCTGGCCCAAAACATCTCTTTGTAAGATTAGAGCAAGGATACTAAACCATGCTAAATTAGATAATTATTGTCTCTATCAACTCTAATGACTTAACAATTTATAAAGATTCCAACAACTTAATACTTCCTAGCTATATGATTCTGGGCAAGTTACTTAACCCCAATTGTCTCAGCGAAAGAAAGAAGGAAGGAAAGAAAGAAAGAAA
The DNA here is from genome assembly GCF_016432865.1 of Antechinus flavipes. Lineage (NCBI taxonomy): Eukaryota > Metazoa > Chordata > Mammalia > Dasyuromorphia > Dasyuridae > Antechinus > Antechinus flavipes. Next base: position 202,932,400 of record NC_067401.1, read on the forward strand.
GAAAGAAAGAAAGAAAGAAAGAAAGAAAGAAAGAAAGAAAGAAAGAAAGAAAGAAAGAAAGAAAGAAAGATATTTATGTAGATAAAGATCTATCCATAAGGATATAGGTATATCTACATATGGGATTCATGTAGATAATTTTAAAGAAACTTCTCAGTAAGTATCCTTTCATAAAAGCTAATTGATGTTCATTATTTAAAATTTTCATGATAGTAGGGCACTAATCAGTATAATCAGCTGATTATATTCAAAAAAAATATTAAAGACACTGCTGATTGAAATTGGAGAGAATGTCCAACCCTTGGATCCTGTGAATATTTGATTCATTAGTGTGAATGTGAATTGAGATAAAGACCACCACCCCCTCCCCGAGAGGCAACTGATAGCACCGTGGAGGATAAATGACTTGGCCTGAAGTCAAGAAAACCTGAATTTAAATCTGGGCTTAGACACTCACTTAGACACTCTGGGTGACTCTGGACAAGTAATTTTTGTCTGCCTCAATTTCCTCAATTATGAAATAGGGATAATAATAAAATGAGGCAATATTTGTAAAGGACTTAGTAGAATTCTTGGCACATAATAGGCACTTACTGCTTTCTTTACTTCCATTGTAGAGTATATAGTTTAACAACCAGCTCTCTAGAAGAAAAAATTACACATAATATATTTTTAAATTTAATCAACATTAATAACAATTTCTTAAGTCTGAAAATCAGCAAGACAATACATTGAACCCCAATTTATAGTATTTGCTGATTCCCAAAGATGTAAATGCTCACACTAAAAATTTAACAATCAACTAAATCAACTAAACAAGGACCTGTTTTAGGAGGAATGGATTGGCCAGAGCTCTCTGTAAGTCTAGACTTTCTTAGTTCCTTGATCAAGATTCTATTTCATCTTGTTTAGTTGAATCATATAAAAAAATAATTTATTTCATAACTTTGTCAAAATAATTAATTCCCATATTATTGTTAAGAGTCCTGTCTCTGACTCTTTCAATTTATATATTATAATACATTTACCTAATGGAAGTGAAAACAAAAGATATGTAAATGTAGCCAGTGGTGTGCTGGAGCTGACTTGAATTTTCTTTTGAGGTCCTGTCACTTTTAAGAGACAAAAAAGTGGACATTCACAGACACTGTGAGACTCTGAAGAGATGGAAAGTATCTTGAGCTCAGAGTACCATCTGGTGGTAAATGTAAAAATTACACACTCAAGCCACTCTACCTCTCTATTCTAATATCCATGTTAACAGGTACTCCTAAAAAGATGAGAATACTTGCATTTATATAATAAAAGGGATTGTCTAATGTGATATTAAGGATGAACTAAGTCACAGTTGAGCTTTTGTCCTTTTTCTGTTCAACTATGACAAATGACTTTTCAGAGAGAAAGTTAAAGCAGGTCTAAATTACCAGACTCTGAAAGTCCTGAGGACTTAGCTTCAAATCTCAACTCTGACATGGACTTAACTTCAAATATCAGCTCTGACATTTATTAGCTATGTAAGTCTAGCATAATATCTTGCATATAGTATGATACACACATATGTATACATACATATGTATTGTGTATACACACACACAAACATACCTACTGGCAATTGAATCGATGAAAGCCCAATGTACATTCATTTCTAAGCCTTGAATTTTTTGCTCAAGACTTCATACTTCCTAGGAATGTTTTCTAGGAACTTTTTTTCTGATATAACTTATTGCCATGTAAGTCAACTGAAGTATATACTAATTTTCTGCTTTGGAAATTTATAAGAAATTTTCTGTCACTTCCCAAACATCCCAGGAAAACAGAAGCTACACTAACGTTTAGAAGTACTATGTATTAAAAGGTAAAACTGCATTATGAGCCAGAATTCCAAGGATCAGAATCCTAATTTTTCTACAGTGTCATATTGAACAAGTTAATTAACTAATCTGAATCTCATTTTCTTCGTAGTAATGTAAGACATATGTGAGTGACTATATAATATCGAAAGATGACTGATTTGCAGATCATATGCATAGATCTGATTTGGAATTGTTGACCCATTTTGTAGAGAGTAAAAGGATAGTCATATTGGCCATCTATTTGGAGTAACTAAAGAGCAAAGTACCAAAGATCCTAGCCTTTTGATGGAAAATCACTACTATAACCAATATGACTATGAAAGGTAACTTTTGTTGTAATTGTGCTTAGAATAGACATAAAGCTATTGTACATATTAATAAAAGAAATGCATTTTGTATATATGAAGGTGAATTACAGAAAGAATCAGAAGTGACAACATCCTGGCTCCCAAACATAGGGAAAAATTGACTTCATCCTCAATTGTCACTATTAATTAATTCAGAGAACTACTGTCAAGATACCATCAAAAAAGAAACATTACTTGCTATAATTTTATACTCCCTAGTCATAAATATTTTATAAAGATGAAAAAGAATTTTCATTTGGTTCAGAGGAAGCCAACACCATTGAAACCATTTCAAAAACTAAGACCATGTGAGTTCAAGTTTGTTTTCAAAGAGACAAGATTACCTAATTTTGACATTTTTTTTTCTTGGTAGGAATTGGGGAAGGAAATTTTTTTTCATGAAGCTCTTGAGAAACTTGAGAATCATTTAGAGTCTGTTAATTGTGAGATACCGGAAGTGAAGAAAAAAATTGAAAATTAAGGGCAGAAAAGGAATGCTGTAACCAGGAATCCAAGTGATATACATCAGAAGCTGCTATGTTGAAACAAAAACTAAAAACTACTGAACCTGAGTATAGCTGAGAACTAACAAAAAGAACATTACTATGATTTATTTTTATTTTTATTTTTTTTAAGTTTCAAAACTAAAGACTCCAGTTCAAATAATCATGATTTTGTCCCCATCAGAGGTACAGGAAATTTCACAATAGCAAATATAGATATGTATATATGTATGTATAGGTATGTGAAATCTAAAGAAATTTAAGAGGAATGAAAGTTCAGAAAATGATGAGGGAAAATTAAACATAAAAACAACCCATCTGACCCTGAAAAATCAGTTGCCAAGAGAGAACAGATTTCCAGTAGGGGAATATAATGTCTGTGAATATTACACAATGTTGATAACAAAATATCTAGAAATTTACAAACTAAGATAAAATTATGTATAGGAATATTAAACCACTTTTTAGACTTGGATATGGAGAAATAATCACCTGCACCTGGATGTGGAAAAGCAGAGGGACTTACCCACATATAAGTAGGTAGGTGATAGGCCTGATGTTAGGAAGATCTGAGTTCAAAGCAATATATATTATCTGAGTGACTCTTTGTAAGTCATTTAATCTCTTGTTTGTTTCACTTGCCTTTTTTGTAAAATGGGAATGATAATAGCATCTACTCCCCAAAGTTGTTGTAAGGATCAAGTAAAATAAAAATTGTAAAGTACTTAGTATGGTGCCTAGTCCATTTTATGCACTATTTAAATGTTTGCTGTTATTATCCACTTCTGTTTAAAAAATAAATAGCTGTCCTTAGATAAGAGATGCCTGTAGCTTTCCCTAAGGGTTACCTCAGTCCAAATGTTTTCAATCAAATGGATTTCTTTAATAGTTATAAAAGTATTTGGTCACTCTTCTTCTTTCTTGTCCTTGAACAGGGAACTTCTAAGCTATGTAATAGAAGAAATTTGAACTTGAAATTCAGAAGATGAGTTCAAATCTGCCCTCTGACACTTACTAGCTGGGCAGGTCACTTAATTTCTCTGTTCCTCAGTTTCCTTATCTATAAAATGGGATATAATAATAGCACCTTTCCTCCCAAAGTGATTATAAGGATCAAATCAAACATAAATTGCTGTGCAAACTTCTATATAAATGCTAATATTCTAATGACAAATACTGACAATTGCATTCCAAATATTCCCCTAGAATTCTGGAATTATTTTCTCCCTTGAATGATTCTCATTTCCTCAACCCCTAACTATCCAATTAAAAATTTTGCTTATCCATTCTAAATAGCTTCTCATTGGCTTCTCATTCTTATTTGAATATTTCTCATTAGTTGTGTAATATAAGCAGATCTAAAATATTATGAAAACCAAATCTGTATCCCCAAGAAGCTACTGCTACTCTTTAAGCAAGTGGTCTTCTTTAGTGTGCTGGTACATTTCTTTTACTTTCAATTTAGCTATTGACTTTATTTGATATTAGATTATGCACTCCTTCCTTCAAGAAACCCAGAAATTTCAAGAAAAATTTATAAATGCAATTACTAACAGATAAATGTAATCTTGTAATGGTAAGTACATGATATGTGTTTGTACATCTTTGTGTCCTATTTTTTGCCACTTTTGACATTTTATTTAGTTTATGAAATATTTATATATGTGTATGTTATTATTATTATTGTTATATACTTATGTATAATTTGACATGTTAATTATATATGTAGTGGTTTATTTGCTAATATAAATTATATACGTATTATTTTGGTGGTTACTAACAGGAACAATTAGTTTTACTTTTATATTGATTATGTGGATCTTCACAAGTTTTGGCAATAGTTTGAATATTGGGAAGTGAAAGATAGTAAGGTATAGAAACTAGGAAATTGGCATTTCTGTCTACAGTAAGAGGAAAGTTAGGAGGAGAGGAAGGTTTAGGAGAAAAGACAATGAATTCAGTTTGGGACATAGTTAAAATGCCTACCAGTAGAGAATAGACTCAAATTTATAAAACTAAAAGCCATTCTCCAATTGATAAATAGTCAAAGGATATGAATAGACAATTTTCAGATGAAGAAATTGAAACCATTTCTACTCATATGAAAAGGTGCTCCAAATCACTATTGTCAGAGAAATGCAAATTAATACAATTTTGAGGCATCACTACATATAATTTAAATTGGCCAAGATGACAAGAAAAGATAATGATAGAAAAAAAAAGAAAAGATGATGATAAATGTTGGAGGGAATGTGAAACAACTGGGATACTAATACATTGCTGGCAGAGTTGTGAACTGATCCCAGCATTCTGACAAACAATTTGAAACTATGCTCAAAAGGATATCAAACTGTGCATACCTTTTGATCCAACAGTGTCTCTACTGGGTTTATATCCCCAAAAGATCATAAAAAAGAGAAAAGGACGCACGTGTGCAAAAATGTTTGTGGCAGCCCTTTTTGTAATGACAAGGAATCAGAAACTGAGTGGATGCCCATCATTTGGAGAATGGCTCAATAAGTTATGGTATGTGAATGTTATGGAATATTATTATTCTATAAAAATCAATCAGCAGAGTGATTTATAGAGGCCTGGAGAGACTTATATGAACTGATGCTAAGTGAAATGAGTAGAACCAAGAGAACACTGTATACAGCAACAAGATTATGTGATGAACAGCTCTGATGGATGTGGCTCTTTTCAACAATGAGATGATTCAGGCCAATTCCAATAGGATTGTGATGGAGAGAGCCATGTGCATCTCGAAAGAGGACTATGAAGACTGAATGTGAATCACAGCATAATATTTTCACCTTTTTTGTTGTTTTTTCCTTGCTTGATTTTTTTCTTTCTCCTTTTTTTCCTTTTTGATCTGATTTTTTTCTGTGCAGCATGATGCAGAAATATGTTTAGAAGAACTGCATATGTTTAACCTCTATTAGATTAGTTGTCTACAGAGCATACAGTTTAAAAGCACGAAGGAAGAAAATTTTGGAACACAATGTTTTGTAAGGATGAATGTTGAAAACTATCTTTGCATGTATTATTATAAAAATAATAATTCCCAAGTAAAAATAAAATTAAAAAATGTCTACTGGACTTGTAGTTCAAGATGTCTGAAAAGATTGTAAAGACATGAGACTTGAAAAAGTAATAATAAGAAAATAAGAAATCACATAAATATGTGGATCCTTTAGTATGATTGAGAAAGAACAACCAAATTGCTAGGAGAAATTTTTGAATAAAGGTGAGACTTTTTGAATAAAAGGTGAGTTTTTCATTTAAAAAAAATTTTAATAAAGAAGGAGGTTCTCATATGCAACATTGAACTGCAACATCCATAGCAAAAAGAGAGTGACAAGAGAAAGGAAAGAGAAATCAACAACAACAGGGGACAAGGAATGTGAGAAATAAATACACAGCTGGAAGACTGGAAAAGTTGCTGAGTTGGAACTGTGGAAGTTGAAATCAATCAAGAAGTGGCTTTATCTGAATGATTCTGGATGGTCATAGAGAGCCAAAATCATTAGTCAATAGCTCCAAAGACTGTTTTTGTTGAAGCTTGTCATAAGCTTCTTTTCTGCTGGTTTAAAAAGAAAAAGCATATAAAGTATCCAGAGGCTTTGAAATCCAATAAAAGAAGGAAGTCAGGATGTGAATTTCTTTCTGATTGGACAACATAGGATCATGTGACTGAATGGTTAGCAACTGGTCCAGAGTTAAGACATGGATACATAAAGAATGGAAACAACCAGTTGCTTGGTTTTGAGCTAAGTGACTGCAAGGGTAGTGATACCCCCAACAATAATAAGGAAATTAGAAGGAAGGGAAAATTTGTGTGCGGAAAAGGAAAATAATGATGATGAATTTCAGATGGCAACAGAGCATGCAGTTTGAAATCTCTAAAAGATATTTTTAAAAATCTTTTAATTAATTAATTAACAATAATAAATTATTATTTATTAAATTAACAATATGTTATATATAAATAATATAAATTAAAAATTAATAAAATATTATTAATAAATTATTTAAAATAATAAATAAATTAATTATTTTTTTAAAAAGAGGTTAAGCTGATGAGATCACCAGGTGAAATAGTGTTTAGAGAGAAGAGAGTCTAAAATAAAGCCTTAAAGGATCCTTACTATTAGTGGTGTAACTGGGATAAAGATCCAGCAAAGGAGATTCGGGGGAAAAAAAGTCAGATGCAGAAGAATCAGAAGGGAGGAGTATCATGAAAGCCAAGAAAGAAGAGTATATAAAAGAGGGTAATCAATAGTGTCAAAGGTTATGGAGAGATCAAATAAGAGGACTGAGAAAAAATTCTGTTAGATTTGATAATTAAGAGATTAATAAGTAACTTTGGAGAGATCAGTTCTATGAATGATAAGGTAGGAAGTCAGACTGCAAAGAGTTAAAAAGAGAATGGAAAGGGGGATTGGAGTTTACTATTGTAAATGGCCTACTCAAGAAATTTAACCCCCCCAAAAAGGAAAGAGAACTATCATATGTTAGCTAACAGGGATGGACAATCAAGTGAGAATAAGAAGATATGAGCAGTAAAGAAGCAACCAGTAGACAGAGAGCAATTAATGAGAGATGAAATGATAGACAGAATGAAGTGTTGAAAAGGATGGGATAATTTAACTAAGAGAAGGACCATGCCATTATGTGAAATGTGGGTAAAGAAGGAGCTAGTAGCAAAAATCATCTGTGTGATATGAGATGAGGGACACTGAAGAAGAGGAAGTTCTGAGTAAAAGGCCTCAATTTTCTTCAGTGAAATACAAGGATCAGCAGGATGATTTCAGAGAAGCCTGGAGAGACTTGCATGAACTGATGCTAAGTAAAGTGAATAGAACCAAGGGAACATTGTACAAAGCAACAACAAGGTTATGTGATGATCAATTGTAACGGATGTGGCTCTTTTCAACTATGAAGTCAGACCAATACTAATAGATTTGTGATGGAAAGTGTCATCTGAATCCATGGGGACTGAATGTGGATCACAACATAGTATTTTCACCTTTTGTTGTTTGAACAGCTATGTTCACCATTGCTTCCTTTTTTTATTTCTCTTTTTTTTTCCTTTTTTGATATGATTTTTCTTGTGCAGCATGATAAGTGTGGGAATATATTTAGAAGAATCACACATGTTTAACCTATACTGAATTATTTGCTGTCTAGAGGAGGGGAAGAAGCAGGGCGGGGGTTGGAATACAAGGTTTTGCAAGGGTATTTTGAAAATAAAAAGCTATTATTAAAATTTTGTAAATAAATAATAAAATAAAATCTTATCTAGCCTTAAAAAAAGAAAGAAAGAAGAGGTAAGGTTTTTGATCAAGCAAAGAGGGGCATGGCGGGAGACAGGAGCTGTGGGAGGCTTAAAGAAAAATTTAAAAGTTTATAAAGAAGACATTGAGTGAATGGGTTAATGACCCGATTAGAGAGATGTAAAAGGATTGCCTTGCTATAATGAGAGTTGAAATTATGTAAAATAAATTATAGTGAACCCAGTCAGCACAGTTGGAGGATACTGTGGGGACAAAGAACAAGGTTTGGAATTACAAGGCAGGAGGAAAGATAGAATAAAGATTATAATCAGATACATGAATGTCATAGTTGATGGATATGGAATAATTGTGAGTGATGATAAAATCAAGGCTATGACCATCTCTGTATATCTGTGATTGAAAAAGTAGGTTAAGGTATTGGAAAGGTTAGAATAGACTATCTGAAGTATCAATATGTGGATGTGGATGTTGAAGTCCTCTAATATGAGAACAGGAGTTAGAGACAAGAGAAAAACTAAGAACCAGGAACTGAATTCTTTGAGGAAGGAAGGAGAGTGTCCTGGAGGTTTATACAAATAGCTAACCAAACTTGGTTGGTTGATAAATATGTATTGAATGAACCATAAAGGAGAAGAGGTTACTGAATGATTGTGGTAGAGAGAAAGCCTAAAAATGGCAATGAGGAACAAAGCAATCCAACTAACCTACCTGAAATGATTAAAAATTTTAGCAAAGTTACAGGGTATAAAATAAACACATAAATCATCAGCATTTCTATATATTATCTACAAAGTGAAGCAAGAAGAGACAGAGAAATTCTATTTAAAATAACTGTAAACAAATAAAATATTTACCTGCCAAGACAAACCCAGGAACTTTATGAATAGAATTACAAAATACTTCACACAAATAAAGTCAAATCTAAACAGTTGGGAAAATATCAATTGCTTATGAATAGGCCAAGCTAATATAATAAAAATGACAATTCTACCTAAATTAATTTACTTATTCAGTGCCATACCAATTAAACTACTGAAAATATATTTTATAGGGAAAAATGAAAACAAAATTCATCTGGAAGAACAAAAGATCAAGAAGATCAAAGTGAATTAGTGGAACAGGGGTGGAGAAATGCAAAGGAAGATGACTTAGCTGTACCCAATTTAATACTATATTATTATAAAGCAGTAATTATCAAAATTATTTGGTACTGGCTAAGAATGAATGGTGGGTCAGTGAAATAGATTGAGTATAAAAAACACAGTAATCAATAACTATAGTAATTTACTGTTCGATAAACTCAGATAAACTCTGAGATAATAATTGGTTAGTTGGTTGGTTGGTTAGTTGGTTGATTGGTTGGATGTAGTTCCTCATACTCCAAAAGGACCAAAATGATATCATTATATTAGAATTGAGTTACAGTGTGTCCGACTGTAGCTGATCAGAACAATATGCGCTTGGAATATTCTGCCACAGATTGGATATAAATAGTCCATATGAACACTTAGGGTAGCTTCTCTAACATTCTGCATCTCATATTTCTTCTGAGCTAATTCAATTCTGCTTTATTAATAGATCATAGTACTTTCCCTGATGAGGGCACACCTGTGCCAGTGTCTCCCATATCATAATACATTCTAAAGTTCTTGAGAGACCTTGAGAGTGTCCTTGTGGTACTCTTTTTCTGAGCATCTTGTGAGCACTTACCTTGTGTGAGTTCTCCTTAAAATAATTTTTTTGGCAAGCATACATTTGGCATTTGTAGCCAGCCCAACAGAGAATTGTGTTCTCGGCAATAGAGTTGGAATACTGGGCCGTTTAGTTCAAGAAAGGACCTCAATGTCTGGTACCTTATCCTGCCAGGTGATCTTCAGAATCTTCCTAAGGCAATTCACATGGAAGTGATTACTTCCTGGCATAGTGCTGGGATGCTGTCCAGATTCCTCAGGCATACAACAATGAGGTCATCACAAAGACTCTGTAAACCTTCAGTTTGGTGGTCAATCTAAAATACCCTCCTCTAGGGGAAAAATCGGAAGAGAAGTGAGTGCAAGGGATAATGTTGTAAAAAATTACCCCGGCATGGATTCTGTCAATAAAAAGTTATTTAAATAAATAAATAAAATACCCTCCTCTCCCACACTTTCCTTCGGAGCCTCCCCCACACTGAGCTAGCTCTGGCAATGGGTGTGTCAAATTAATTATTAATGTGGACGGCCTTGGAAAGTATACTGCCAAGGCAAGAGAACTTATCCACGGCATTTAAAACTTCACCATTAACTGTGTAACTGATGGTTCCACATATGGATGGTGTGGTATTGGATGATGGAGGTCCTGTGTTTTCTTGATGTTAATTGTTAGGCCAAAATTAGGACAAGCAGCAGAGAATTGATCCATACTTTGTAGCATCTCAACTTGGGAGGCTGCACTGAATGCATAATCATCTGCAAACAAAAAGTCATTCACCAACAATATCTCCATTTTAATTTCAGGTTGGAGCCTTTTTCAAGTTAAAGAATTTACCATCAGTGCAATAGTTGACTTTGATCCCATGTTTGTCCTACTGAAGGCATTTAACAACACGGCTGAAAACATCATGCTAAAAAAGCACGGGAGCAAGCACACAGCCTTGTTTCACTCCATTAGTGACTGGGAAAGCTCGGAAGCAGAACCCAAGCAAGCATGACATCATAAAATTGATACGAACTAACTATCTGACAAAAACTGCTGGATAAAACTAGGAGATAGTATGACAGAAAGTAGGCAATGACCAACATCTCTCACCCTATAATAAGAGATGATCAGAATGGATACATGATTTAGACATGAAGGGCAATAGCACAAGCAAATTAGTAGAGCAAGGAATATTTTATCTGTAAGATCTATGGAGAATGTCACGGTTCAAAAGAGAACCTAAAAGGATGGGATTGCAGACTGGTATTGCAAGACTTAACTGTTAAGCTAGACTTTTGTAGCATTATATATGAAATTATACATCATAAATATCAAGTTGTTACTAGAGAAGTACATGAATTTTATTAGAAATCATTTGAACTTTGCTAAGTCAAATTAACAATTTTAATATTACTTAGATGAAAATGTATTAGAATAAGCCTCAGAACCATCACTGCTTGTTTCATTCACCTCACGAATTTTGTTCTTCACATTTTGGTTAAAGTATATATAGAATCACTTATGCATGAATCTATGCATGAATGCACCAAATTAGCTGGACTAGCTAGAATGTTTTTCTTTGTTAAATTATCCAACCAAGAAAAAAAAATAACAAATTTATTTGTAGAATTGACGGGGGGGGGGGGGGGGGGACCCTGAAACTGTCCAAATGATGGGGATAAACTCTGAAAACTCTCCTCTGATAGAGACCCACCCTTCAGGGCAGTTAAGTGGTCCCATTCAGTTGGAGATCTAGTCGGAGATAGGGTCTCACCCTCTATTGAGTTAAAGATTAGTCCAGGATCACATCCAGTAGCTCAAATTCCCAGTTATTGAGTGGTTTGAAACTCCAAGATAAGTACTCTCTTTTCAACTGGAAATCTAGGTCTGGGGGCATTGGTAACATTGAAGGAATCTCATTCAATGGAAGCCCTAACCTCAGACTGCTATAAAAGACAATTCTGAACTCCAAATCTCTGCAGAAGTATGAAATAGGAAAATGCTTTGCCAACGAAGCTCTCTTTTTGGCAAAACTGCCTGCCAGGACTCCTTCCCGCTATGAAGATAACCTCTTCTCAGTGTTAACCTTTGTTATTTCTCTGACAGGACCTTGCCACTAAGAAGTCTGTCTTCCTAGCAAAGCTGCCTTTTCAGTGCCAATAAAAATCCTTTTTGCCAGTCAGATTTTGGTTTTGTGAATTCTTTCACATTGGATCTGCGTCAACCAGATGGGATTCCCCACCCCAATTCTCACACCACTAGCACAGCATCAGAATTGTCTTGCAAGCATTAGAGATTGAAGTTGTACAATGAATATAAGAAAATATTATAATATTTGTATCTGTGTTTGTGTCCTTTCCATTTTTAAATTCAGTCTTTATCCTAATGCTGTTGAAATTGTGTATTACTAAATAAAAACTCAAATCCTCAGAAAACATTTCTTTTCATTTCCAAATTCTCTCCTTCCCTTCATCTTCTCCTCACCCATTGAAAAGGCAAGAAATATAATACCTAGTGTACATATGAAGTCAGAAAAAACATATTTCTGATGGGTTAAATAAAACCCTAAGTAAAAAGACCCCAACAAAGACTAGAACCTTGGTAGCTAGATAGATCAAAAGAAGGGCATTAACTGGAGAAGACCTGAATTGCTGCATAGCCATAGCCAAGCTACTCCCTGAGGCAAGCAGGGAGGAACCCCAATAAGATTATTTCCTTGTATGAACCTTTTGATTTTGACTGGGCTTTTTGTTATTCTATGTAAGCCTTATTGCAGTAAACCCTGGTTGAAGGCTTTGTTTAATTCCTTACCTTGATAAACCTATTGTTTACTGTATCCAATCAGAAGACCTATTTCTCCTTACAAAAGAACCTACCTGTACCTCACTTTCTTGCAAACGCCTATTAGTGTGAGAATTAAATGGGGATTTAGTTTCTACGGAGTTATGAAAATTGAACTGGAGAAATGAAACTTAAATTGAAAATTGAAATCTAAGAAATAGTAGACTGGGGCCTGGAATAAGGAAATAAAGGAATGTAATCAGGGGTAAGAGTCTTAGATTTGAAAAAGAACCCTCTAGATTTTGCTCCCTTCCCTTCTCTGGTTCCTTCACATGTTATCTTCCCCAAACCCCTTGGACTTTGAAGATGTTAGAATTAGTTGAGGGCAAGGACTGGCTTTCTTTTCTTGTTTGTATTTGCATTCCCAGGGTTTGTTTGGCGTAGTACTTGACACATAATAAATTAAAGGATATAATCAAGAATGGACAATTAGAATAAGAGATACTTGTGAAAAATAACAAGGGTAGAGATTTACACTCTATAACTTCCCTATTCCCTATAAGGAATGAGGGGAGGTACTTGTGCTTCAGGATAGGAAATAAAAAACTACCTTTGCGGTTTCAGAAAGACTATCTTTGCTTACTAAGCTTATACATTAACTCTTGCAAGAATGTAAAATAAAATCTTTGCAAGATTCATGAGTGAGGCAATGAAGTTCTTGGTAAGATATTTTCTTTCTTACAGCGGGACTCTTAACTCCTTTTTAGAGTTAACCCACTAGTCAGAGATATAATCCCCTCACTAATTCATTAGACTCCATTAGCATCATAATTCAATCTTGGCTTCTTGATATGGAGATAGTCAAAGACTACAAGTTCTTTAGAGACAATCTATAACACCAGCCCCAATATAGTTTGGATGTCAAACCTCTTCTCCTCAACATTTACACATTAGCTATGTTGTGAAAAATTAAAAAGCCAAAAAAGTGAAAGAGAATGTTATAGTGATTTTATCAATGCAAGGAACAACTTAAGAACAAAAGGCCCACTTAAGGCTGGAATTCTATCAGTGACCCTCCATGTTTGCCTCAGGGTGTAGCTAAACTTCCAGATTGTTTACAGTGATTTAGGTTTTCTCTGCTGACTTACTCCTCTATCCACTGGGCCACCTAGCTGCCCCTTCTTTTAGCTAGTTTTTAAAAATCAATTAGTCTGGGAGGAAAATGATGAGGTCCTAAGGGGAGGAGAGGCATGGGGGGAAGAGGTTGACTACTTTGCTCTCTTAAAAAAAAGGGGGGTGGGGAGTAGCATTATGTCTATTTTCTCTCTTAAATACATTTAGAATAGGAATGTGATTTTCAGATTCTGTAATGCCGGAGAAACTGAGGCAGGAGAGAGATTAGAGAGTTTTAATATTTTATTAATTGGAGAGTAAGATTGACTGGACAGGACTCTCATCTCAGATTATCCAGTCAGACAGAGATAAGTATACTGGGACCAAGGAATTCATATTGGTCCCAGGGCTGGAGGACCCAAAGAATCCAGCGTCCAGCATACAGCTGCCAGACGCCATTCTCCAGCAATGAATGGAAGAACCCCAACTTCTTAAATACCTTTTTGGAGACACAGAAGAGAAAGGAAGGGAAAGTTTTTTTTTATCAGGGAGGGGAAGCCATAAAACCTAAAAATTCCAGAGACAAAGAAGTAAAGATATCGTGGGTTATCTTGGAATATTTTAAGGGATATTATAAATCCCTAAAAGAGTCAGGAGATCTACTTTTATCTTGCTAATTCATAACCCGAGAGCGAATAATCCTTAGTTTTACTGGGTCAGAGACAGAACACTTAAGGAAACTGAGACAGGGAAACTGAGTCAGGACAGTTAAAGAGAACTGTGGCATAACATTCCACACTCTTTCTCCTAAATATTCAAATCTTTGAATCTTAGCACCTTCCTCTAGATACCCAGGAGGTCTTTGACCCACCTTATGTAAAGCAAATGAGCCAAAAATAAAACTAGAAAAAATGTAAGGACTCATATGGCAAGAGCAAGTCTCTCCCTGATAACCCCAGAGTTAACAGCTACAGCTGCTCCCTTGTTGCAAGCATGTCAGGCCCTCTCCAGTTCTGGAGCACCATCTCAGCCAGAGAATCCAGTTTGAGATGGACAGTTAGGTCTGTGATCATTTGTGCACTTAACTCAGTCTCTGCTTACAAAGCAGCAGGGTCCAAGGCCCATTCAGAGAGGCAGCCCTCTCCATGGGGGAAGGATGAGGCTTGTAGTAGCTCCACCTGTCCCCACCCAGAGAAACAGGACTGCTATTAGAATACAGATTTCTGAGCAGATTATGCACAGTTAGACCATCAAGGCAGGCAAACTTTAGGTGCCTCAAGCCAAACTTCAAGGTCCTTTGAAATGCTGAAATACTTAATGAACTGGGGTTACAGGAATGGAAAAACAGATCAGAGCGACTGCCAGTGTCACGACTGGTGTCTGATTTCTAAAACTTTTCTTAAAAAAATAATCTCAAAACTGAGTCTGCCAGGGAAATTTTAACAAAATAAGGGATTCTAAAACTAAAGCATCCACATTCAATCTGAACTAGTGAGATAGGGGGTGGGGCAGAGATGCCTAAGGCAAAGTGAATAGGAGCTAGGGGTTCCCATTCTTTCAGGTATTTTGAAAAAAATACCAGTTTCCCCAGTGTTCTATCTCTACCTCCCCCTTTTTTTTCTCACGGAAAGGAATTATCAAATGACCATTCCCCATATAAATCCCAAGAGCAAATCAAAATCCCTACACATAACAGACTAATACAGTAGCATTTCCTAAAAAGCCCTCAAAACATAACAGCAATAATTACACAGTTTTAACAAATCCCATCCCAAATCTTAAACACACAGAAATAGATGATCCAGGCAAGGTTTAACAGTCAGTCATCAACCATTCCCAAGGTCCCTCATATCAGTCCAAAGTACACTCAATGCAGGGTCCAGTCCATGGTCTCATTTTAAAACTGCTGCTTCAGGCTGTGAAGTGATAGGAGGCTCTCATTCCTTGCAGAGTGGGTGCGTCATGCTGACAATCAAGGCTGATCAAAGCTGATCCAGGTTCCAGAAGCAAGCCAATATCTGTAATTTGACCAAAATCTAGAACAAAAACACAAATCTAACAAAGAAAGATTAGATCAGTCTCAGATAGAAAGACTCAGTTCACCAGACTGCTGCAAAACATGAGGAGGCCAAAATAAATTGGCCAGCAGTTTCCTATGTGAAAAGATGAGTTTGCTTTACAGGCCAAGCAAATGAGTGCAGTCTTACAGACCCCTGTTAATTGTCCACTTATGTAGAAACCTTAAAGGAACAAAACACAAATATCCAGTAACAGACAGATGACCAAGTAAAATAGTTGCCCAAGCATTTAGGATACAATGATTACATATAACCAGACTGAAAATAGCAAGGCATGACATAATTGAATTGCAGTAACAGTTCTATTGACCATTGCTCTGATCAGAGAGAGATCAGTTACAAAAGGAAAAATTCAAGAACATAACTATAATATAACATAAGCAGTTGAGTTTTAACAGCTTATCAATCAATTGTCCCAGTAACTGTCACAGGGTGGAACTTCAAAACTCCCAAATAGCATTAGCTAATTAACTCTAAGCCCAAAAACTTTTACCTCCAATAACAAATGTCATTAATCAAATTTCTGATAAATCTTAAAGAGTTACCATAACCTTACAGTAATAACAGAAATTTTGTCTCAGTAAGTTCACAACTTAGAACAATTATCATATCTAGGTAGATGTTACATAAGTGAACATTATACATACAAATCAGTTTGCTTTTAAAATACCCAATACATAGAAAAACATCCCAAATTGCATATTGTCCATAACAAACATTTTCAAAAGGACAAAGAAAAACAACTATTATGTTCAGAGGCCCTTTAAATAACCTCAGGATGACCCAATACAATCAATTTAAACTTATACAAAACTCCCAATTCCACATAAAAGAATTCAAGAAGGTTTTTTTAACATAGCAATTAAACTCTTAGAAATATTCGTACCAAAGTATGGATCACATTTACGACCATTTTCTTTTAACCAAAAAAACATTTATGTATCAAGAAACAAATATTCAATCAATTAACCTAGAAGTAAGCATGTCCTTAAAAATCACTCTTTGATGCACTGCCGCAATCAGATAAGAAAAAAAGCGGCAGGAACATACTTACAGAGGAGAGGGGAGGAGAGGATTCCATGTGGCCACCCTTCCCCCACTCCTGACCCCTAGGAAAAAAACTTCTCTCGGGTTCCCCACTCAATTTCCTACATGGGAATCCTTTTCAAGATTTAGCCCATCAGTTTCCCAATATCAGGTTTCTTCCCAAATCCACCCATTTCCAACTTTCTCTTTCCCCCTGACTACATACTTAAACAATCTCCTTAAAGAACTTTCCTTCCCAGATGCTCCTTTAGTAAAGTAGCAGAAGGCAGTGGGGGTGGGTGACTCCTTCCCCCACCTCTTCACCTACTCCCAAAAGTCTTTCTTTCACCTTCCTAACACCATGCGAACCTTTAATTTCCCTTACAAATCAGTCCTTCCTAAATCACCTGCATTCCTCTTTCCTTTTCCCTTCAAAAACCACCCTATAGTGAATAACCCAAACCTCCACAAAACCCACACATGTCCAGCAGAGCTGGATTTAAGGTATAACTTATGTTAACAAATTTCAGAAGGTAACAAACTGAATCAAACTAATACAGCTGTTTTTAAAAGTTTTTTTTTTCTTTTCCACCACATTTCTTCTAACAGCTATTAGCATCTTATCTCCAGAGCTTTTTATTGCCCAGGCCAGGCTAAGCTTGAATTTTATTGCTCTTTACTCTAGTAGGCTTTTCCTTAAAAAAAGTTTAAAATCACTAGCAAATTTTTCAAACAACTAATTCCCAAATTTCTTAATCATTGTTCTTAAAACTTAACAAAGCTCTTAAATCAGCAAACAGACTAGGGGCTGTTTCCAGGACCTCCACCCCCAGAGAGAGGTATGTTTCACCTTGAATTCCCTTTTCCCATTCCAGAATCCAAAGGGGCTTCTGTGAACTTCAAGCCCATTTAGTGCTTTACTCTGCCTTCACAGAGAATGCCTAGATATTCCATTCAAATGTCTTTCCTTTAAATGTTAGCACCTGCTCTTCTATATATATATATATATTATAACTTTCCGAACTTTCAAATCCCTTCCAATCTATTTTTTTTTCCTTTTTTTCTTCCTTTTCCCTTTTCTCCCTTTTTCTCACAGGCTGCTGCAGTCAGCCAGAGACAGAGAGAGAGAGAGAAAGATTTTTCAAACTTCTTGATATTTTCTAAGCCTGCAACACAGAGGCTGAATCCTTATCTCTTACAAGCTTATTTTAACTTTTAACACAGACACACACAAACAAACATGGAGCTCCAATTTACTATGCACAGTTGCAACGTTGTTTTCCAACCAACAACATAACAGACAAACCACACAGAACATAGAACATATATCACACAGACTACACAGTTACAACATTAAGCAAACATATAACATACCCAGAGGATATTTTCCAGCGTCCCAGAAAATACCCGTCTCAGAATTTTTAAACCCGTCGGTATTTATTCTGAGACCACAGGTTGCTAGCAACAGAACAGACCGGAACCAGAACCAAAACCAGATGGTACCCCAAAAGGTACCCAGACAGACTTACTCTCCCGAATGCCGAATCAAATGCCAAATCTATTTCGTTGTCCACTGTAGGCCGGAATGAGGCTGAAGAACTGCTTCCTTTTTTTTTTTTTTCCCTCAAGGAACAGACCCAGGTCCTGAGCCCCCCTCAGGCCTAGGTGGAGACCGAGAGGTCTCTAATCTCTAATCCAGTTCTCAGTTTCTATTATCTCGGTAGGACCTCCAAATGTAATGCCAGAGAAACTGAGGCAGGAGAGAGATTAGAGAGTTTTAATATTTTATTAATTGGAGAGTAAGATTGACTGGACAGGACTCTCATCTCAGATTATCCAGTCAGACAGAGATAAGTATACTGGGACCAAGGAATCCATATTGGTCCCAGGGCTGGAGGACCCAAAGAATCCATCGTCCAGCATACAGCTGCCAGACGCCATTCTCCAGCAATGAATGGAAGAACCCCAACTTCTTAAATACCTTTTTGGAGACACAGAAGAGAAAGGGAGGGAAAGTTTTTTTATCAGGGAGGGGAAGCCATAAAACCTAAAAATTCCAGAGACAAAGAAGTAAAGATATCGTGGGTTATCTTGGAATATTTTAAGGGATATTGTAAATCCCTAAAAGAGTCAGGAGATCTACTTTTATCTTGCTAATTCATAACCCGAGAGCGAATAATCCTTAGTTTTACTGGGTCAGAGACAGAACAGTTAAGGAAACTGAGACAGGGAAACTGAGTCAGGACAGTTAAAGAGAACTGTGGCATAACATTTCAAGCTAAACTTTTTATCACTGTTTCTTAATGGAGAAAGGAGGACCACAAGCTTTATATCCCTTTCCACCAAATACCAAACACACATAAGAATCTATTTATCCAAGTTAGTAGCAAAAAAGAAATAAAAGAAAGTATGCGTATGATGATATATGCCAAACAAAAGAGTGAAGAGCTTCTTCACCCATTGAGAGTAAGATAACTCTGCTCAACTGAGAGAGTCTCAGATCTCACCAGAAGAGGGAAATTTCCCCAAAGTCTCTAGAGTGGAAACCTGGGGATAGGGACATAATGGAGATTATTAGCACCTCTCATGTTGGCTTCTTCCAAGAGTTTTATTTTCTTTTAAGTAACCTGGAGCTGGTATAACATTTTCTGCCTTGAAGCTGGAAGTCAGAAGCAGCTGAAGTGACTGAATAATCCAAAGAGACTGAAGAGCCTCCCTGTAAAAAGTTAACAGACTGATTTTTTTTAACTCCACCCTACTCTTCCCACAAGTATGGGCCATGGATCTTCAATAGTGAGGAGAGTATCAATGGGCTTTGGGACTTTTTACACAGAAAGGGGGGGGAGGGGGGGAGAGGGGAACTATTTCTTAATAATTAGAGCTGTGCCAAAATTAATAGGCTTGAATATGCTATGTTCCCTCTCCTTGGAGGTCTTCAAGCATAGCTTGGTTGGCCATGTGTCAAGAAGGTGGGAGTACCTTTGGTGATAGATGCACTAATTGGTCTTGAAGGTCCCTTCCAAATTTGCAATTCTGTAATATGGTGATTCCACAATTCATGTTCCTTGAATTGAACTGAACTAAATGAATATCATTGAAATCATCCATCTGACTAAGATCATTGTGGGATCTCTTGGAGACCCTACATGGAAAAGTGAAACAGATAGACATCAGGGCTGCTTCACAAGCCCTGCTTTGCCCTGACCCCTACTTCTCCATATACATGTAACTTCCTTCAAATGGTTTATGTTGACCTGGGGAAAGAACAGGGCTGGGTAAAAAGTCAGTAGTGATAGAAAATCACTTTTTTCATTACTAAAAAGATCTTTTTGACTTTTTCTCTTAAGGATATACAGAAAGATTAAAATAAATGCTTCTGAATTATGAAAAATTGGTTAAAAGAATAGTGCAGATAGTTTAGAAAGAAATGGCCATAATTTATTCTTTGAAACAACCAAAAGTTAAATCAAATTAACCAAATGTTAATATTTCAAAAGAGGAAAAGTTTCCAAATAGCAGTTAAACGTTGGCAAAAACTAAGACTGAAAGAGAAAATCTCCAACCACCAAATTTAATTTTGCAAATTAATTTTTCCCGCACAGAAAACTCAAGCTTCAACAATGTGTCATATAACCTGACATGGAACAGTGAATAGAATACTAGGCATGGAGTCAACAAGATGTGAGTTCCAATATAGCCTAAGATATTTAGTAACTCTGTGAAACTGGGTAAGTCATTTTACCCCTGCTTGCTTCAGTTTCCTCAACTAAGAAATGGCAATGATAATAGATAATATTGACCTTCCATGATTGCTGTAAGTATCATATGAGATAGCATTTGTAAAGTTTTTAGCATAATGCTTAGCATACAGTAAGTGCTAAATAAATATTACTTATAATAAAATTATTATTATTATTATTTTCTCTCCACTAAAGTATCTTGGTATAGATGCATTTCAGATAATTTTAAGGAGGGCTCCATTTCTATTCAAGGAATAATTTCATCCAAAAATAAACACCCTACTCTAAAAAGCAGACACACAGTGGTATGTGCAAATAGCTGAATAGCACAATCTTCCAATCCACCAAATTCTGTTAGGATACAACAACAAAGACTGAAATAATCCCTGCTGTTAAGGGACTTACATTCTGGAAACTCATGCAAATCTTAAAGTACTGCACAAATATAATTAGGACTGGTCAATGAGGACCTACTTGTTATTCCAGTCATCCTCCATCATCATAATATTAATGTTATATTTTTATTATTTTTGTTATTATGGGAGACACTAAGTTATGGTAGGGACATTTTCAACAGATTTGAGGGACAACTACTTATTACTACTACTACTTCTTTCTGGGCGATGGAGAAGGACCGAGCAAAAACTGGAGGGGAGAGTGAGTATTTCCACGAAGCATCCCAATTACATGCTATGACACTATATTCACTTTCCCTATTGTATAGACAATTGCCATCCATTCTAGACACTTCTCATCCTCCTCCCAGAAACCCATCTATCCATGCTCACCAATCACATCTTTACCCAACAGGATCCTTCTGGTATCTTCCTTGTGGGGTGAATAATAACTAATCTGTAAGAAACAGATCAAGCTTTGTCCAAGCAAGGCCAGTTTTTCTGGTGATCCACAAGCTCCAGAGCCCAAACCTCCAGATTCTGGATTTCTTAACAATGTGATCTCCCATTCCTGCCTTCTAAGCTCAGTACTTCTACTTATTATATTACTTGCTTCCCCAAATATCATGTTAAGTTCTTGTTTTTTTTCTGTGATTCACAAAGAACCAAGAGAGCAATTAGTCCCCAAACATACTTAGAGGCTTCCTGTGTTACTTGAACCTTTGCTCATGGAAAGAAGCAAAATGATTCCAGAGGTCCCTCTTCAGTTGGTGCTGCTGCTTTTACAGGTTTCATATGTGAGGGGTAAGGAACAAAAGAGAATAATAGGAGAGAGTAGAGATAAAATGAGTTGGGGAAATGGGAAAGGACAGAAGAGGAGAATAGAATGATGAGAAATGCTAAATAATAGTATATTAAGAAGTAGAAAAGGAGGCTTGGCTTCCCAGGGTAAGAATGGGATCTTAGGAGCTATATTCAGGCTATTACAATAGTGGTATAAGAAGGGCTTTCAATTTAATTGTTTTTTAAGTAGACTCTTAAGTATTTTACATATTCCAGTTTTTTAAGTCTTTTTACTCTATCATTTATTATTTATCACTTTATTATTTATATTTTTACATTGTTATATATTACATACATCATATTTATATTATTATATTTATTTTATCCCCCCATTAAAAAGAAAGATAAAGAAAGAAAAAAAACATACTTTGTAATATATGCAGTCAAGCAAAACAGATTTTCACATTGGTTATCACCAAAACTCCTTGCTTCATTTTGTGTTTTGAACCCATTAACTCTATAAGGAAGGGGGAAGTATGCTTCACTGAAGGTATACTAGAATCACAGTTAGAGAATTAATGAGGCAACTAGGTATCAAATATGACTTCAAAACTCATTATCTGTCACTTTACTACTGTCTGCCTCAGTTCCCTCATGTGTAAAATGAGAATGATAAGACCTCCCAGGGTTGTAAAGACAAAATGAGATAATTTTTGTAAAGCATTTGTTGTTGTTTAATTATTTCAGGATTTCTCATCAAACCAATGGATTAGTTTGTTATTTTCTTTTTCATTCTGTAAATCTTAAACTATCATACAAATGCTAGCTATTATTGTTGTTATTATTATTATTATTTCTTAAAGTTATTATTCTCTAAAATATTTTGGTTATTTTTTCTAGTCCTGCTCACTTCATTCTACATCATTCACATGTCATAATTTGCTCATCTATTTTCCAATTGAAATTCCTTAGTTTCTAGTGTTTTTTCAACAATGCAAAAAGAGCAGATGTGAATATTTTTGTTCATATTAATCCTTTCCTTCTTTCTTTGATTCTTTTAGGAGCAATTTAGGACATAGTTCTAAATTACTTTCCAGAATGGTTTGTTGTTATATATTAATTTTTCATTGTGTCTGACTCTTCATGACTCCATTTGGGGTTTACTTGATAATAATATTGTAGTGGTTTACCATTTCTTTCTTCGGTTCATTTTAGAGATTAGGAAATGAAGGAAAATAGGATTTAAAACACAGTTTTCCACAGTTAGTAAGTGTCTAAGATTATATTTTAACTTAAAAAGATATCTTCCTGACTCCAGGCCCAGCATTCTATCTACTGTGCTACTTAGAATGGCATGATCAGTTCACAGTTCCATCAATCATGATTCATTATTTCCTGTTTCCCTGCAGTCCCTTCAATATTTATCATTTTCCCTTTTTATCAATTTTGTAACTCTGATTAACTCAATGTTGCTTTAATTTCTCCAGTTATTAGTGATAGGATAATTTTTTTCGTATGCTCTTTTCCTTTGAAAGTTGTCTATTTGTATCCTTCAACCATTTATTAACTAAGGAATTAGCCATTCTTATAAATTTGAATCAATTCCATACATACATATATGTGTGTGTGTATATATATAAAATGATAATAGTAAGCATTTATATAGCACTTTAGGGCTTTATAAACCTCATCTCATTTTAGACTCACAACAACTGTAAGAGGTAGATTTATAGATGAGGAAACTAATGCATGACAAGGTTAAATGAATTATTTGCCCAGGATTTTTCCCTAGTTAAGAGTTTGTCATCTTAGTTTTGTTTACAAAAATACTTTAAATTTATGGAATCAAAATTACCCAACTATCTTCTATGATCCTCTTTATCCTTTGTTGTTTATCATACATTTTCTCTAGATCCATAGTTAGAAAATAATCCTTTGGTAGTTTGATTGATATGGCACTGAATGAATAAATTAACTTAGGTAGTATCATTATTGTTGTTATGTTTGTTGTTGAGTTTGTTAACATTTCTTAATATAATTTGTTGTTCACATTGTTATATTTTTCAGAATTATTTTAAATTTGTATTCTAATTATTAGTCATTTAAAGCATTTTTTAAACATATGGCTATTGATAGCTTGTAAATATTTCTTCCCCTCCAAACTGTGTATTCGTATCCTTTGACGGTTTATCACTTGGGGAATAGTTTATTCTTATAAATTTGAGTCTGTTTTCTAATTATCTTGGAAATAAAACCTTTATGAGAGAAACTTGCTGCAAAAGGCTCAAATCACTCCAACTCTCATTAATTGGTCAATAATAGGTCCCAGGCCAAGGCCCAATTGGCCATGGTTAGATCCTGATTGCCTCAGAGTGAATATATATAACATTTTGACTAGAAACTCAGAGGGTCTTTCTATCTCAATTTTATTTATTTATTGTTTTTTTGGACTAGGTGAAAGAGGCCATTTTTTGCCTCAGTTTTACCTAGTTTTAATTATTGAACAAGTATGGCCTCAGACCTGTTAAAAACTTTAGCTTAAAAAGGCCAAGCTCTCCCAGTTCAGGGCCATTTCCAGTTATCCTTATCTATATCTGACCTCTGGACCCAGATGGCTCTGCAGAAGAAAGTGGGGCAGATGACCTTGCAAATCTTTCCCTCATTTAAATTCAATTTACTTGTATGTCATGGTATATCATGGTCCTCTTTGAGAATAAAGGACAAACAACAGGTTCAATTTTAATTCTATCAGTATTGATTTTGTTTGTACAATTTTTAAAAATTATAATCAAAATTGTCAAAATTGTGCTTTTCCATGTGGTTATTTTGATTAGAATTTCACATTCTGCCTCTTCCTGCTCAATTTTGTTGACATTCTACAGAAATGTCCTTTCTACTTCTTCTTTCCTACTCAAGAAATGATGTTTATTGTCCAACTGAGCTCCTAGTAATCTGAGGTCATATTCTGTAGGTTCCCTTGGAAAAGAAGAGGAATACAAAGTGGTGGGAGAGACACTCACAGTGAGATGTCCATATACACCTGAGAAATCTGATCATCTAGACAAAGCCTGGTGTAAAAAAACTGAAAATGAACATAGTTGTACTCTGTTAATCACAAGACCAAAATCTTGGGCAAAGACTGAGAACCCACGCTATTCCCTCAGTTATGACATTGGTGTTATAACAGTCAACATGTCTGGCCTCCAGGTGGAAGACTCTGGGGAATATTGGTGTGGAAAATACAACTCTACTAGGAACATTATTGATATTTTAAAAATAGTTCATCTAATAGTAGCTCCAGGTAAGTCCCTTCCCTGAGAACTTGGCTTTCTTTAAGTTTCTCATCTTTTTAAAAATTTATATTACCCCACACATTCACACCTTGAACACACACATACATACATATACATCCATATACAATATCTTCCCTCACATATTTCCATCATCTCTTCCATAGTTTGTTCTCCTATCTCTAGGAAAGGCAAGCCACTTCCTTCCTTGTTAATCCTTTTTTTGATTAGTGGGTCACTGAACTGAATATTCAACATCACACAAACATGCAAAATCACTTGTTCATACAGAGAGACAATCATGAACAAAAACAGAAATGTGCTTCACCATTTTCATTTCCAATAATCTCAGGAAATGATAATGGAAGCTGAAAACTGTATAGCTGGATCTTCTGCCAGAGACTGGTTTGTATTTATATTGGATATCAGCTAGAGCAAGCACTTTAAGACAGGAAGAACCCCAAAGTCTAATGACACACATTTTTAGGGAATTCCCTAAGCCCCAGACAAGGCTGAAGGTAACACCTCTAATGTTATTCCCATCTATTTAGTAGAGGCTGAAATACTTTCAAAGGAAAAGCAGTCTTTCAACATAGAGCACCTGAGGTGGTTCATGGTTCCTATACCAGACATTGGCTGAAGGCTGTAATTCAGGGCACTGACTTTACTCTGCTTCCCTTCTCTCTCTACAAAGACAAATTAGCCCCACAGGCAGAGACTCATTCAAACCCTGAACCTACCAAATGTCATCTCTCACATCCTTCCCAGGACTGCCTTAACCCAAGGAATTTATTGCTGACTATCATGTCCCCAAAACAATCTTTCCTATACTTCCATGATATAGCATAGTCTCAGAGACAGTGTAAGAGGAAAAGTTTCAGCTGAATTAATATCTGTCTTTAACATTTAGTGACTATGGTGTAAACTTGAACAAATGATTATATCTTTCTGGGCTTCTGCTTTCCTTATCTGTAAAGGGGAATTAATAGAAATTCACAACCAATTCTATGTAATTGTTGGGAGGATCAAGTGTGATTGTTAAGTTTTTGTTTTGTTTGTTTGTTGTAACTGGAAAGTATTATATAAATGTGAACTATAGTTCTTATAAGGACATATCTAGGATGCTGTCACCAATGGAGAGTTAGCTCTTGAGAACTTAGTTGGGCCATTAAAAAATTCATCCTAGCAGGAGTAGACCAAGATAGTGGAGAGTATACAGGTCTTTATCTGAACTCTTCCTGACATCCCTTAGATCAATACCAGATCAAGCCTCTGAACTAGTTTTGAAGTGACAGAACCACAAACATTTGGAATGTAACAAATTTCCAGCAGAAGATATTTTGGAAAATCTTCAGAAAAGATCTGTTTCAATTAGGCATGGGGGAAGGCAGCTGAGCGCAAGCACAGCACAGGAATCCAGGGCAGTGTGGCGTCTGCAGATTAGAGGAAATCTACCAGGAGGCTCTTAGCCAAAATATTCTGTGCTGTTTGGAGGCCAGTGGATCAACAGATTACCTAAGAGACATCCAATACAAATACAAAAGGCAAATAGTGAACCTCTGGATTTCCCCAGAATAACGTGGAACTTTTCCACACCCACCTAGCACCAGAAGGAAGTTAGCAGTAATGGCCCAGGGCAGCTTAAAGCTGCTGTTGTCTGTAGAGGAAGCCTGGGACAATCTCCCCTTTATACTAAGAGCAAACTTCAACCATTTAAAAAATGATTAAAAAAGCAAAAAGACCAAAGATAACTTTTATGGAGAAAGAAAACAGACCTAAACCCTGAGGATCCTAAAGGCAAATCATCACCAAATTAAGCCCCAAAGAATGATATGAATTGGTCCCCATCTCACAAGGGTCTCTTGGAAGAATTCAAAAAGGATTTTAAAAGAGAGTTAGAAGTAAAATGGGAAAAGAAAATAAGAACTTTGCAAGAAAGTTTGGAAAAAGAAACACAGAAATTATCTGAAGAAACTCCTTAAAATGTTAATTCTACGTGCATCCTAACATGATTTTGACACTACCAATCTCTTAACTTCCCAGAAATCTTGGTTTCCTCAGCTATCAAATAAAGTGTTATGCCAAATGGTCTTAGAGTGATTTTAGGGTCACTTTCCAGCTGAAGATTAAGAATTCTTAATCTGACATCTTTCATGAACATCACAAAAAAATTATTTTGTAACTGCATTTTTACATGATTAATTTTCTTTATAATTTTACTTTATGCATTTAAAACTTTATTTTGAGAAGGGCTCCATGGACTTCACTACACTGTCCAAGGGGTCCAAAATACAAAAACAAATGTAAATCCTTTGGAAGATCTAAGCAAGGTGAAGTCACTTGGAGGACTTAGGGGCCTTGGCAAGGTCAGTTCCACAGCTGATGATGCATATCTAAGCTCCCTCAGATTATTTGCTGAAAATATAATGGTCAACATGACTAGAGTGTATTTTGAAACAGGATGCTTTCTAAAAGGAAAATAAAAAACAGAATAAGCCTTGACTAACAGAACAAGGAAATATCACATCAGTGATTATGCTTTCTGTGGTTTTCTGGCATTTGTAATGTATAACAGAAAATTATGCTTATGGTGGGATATAAAAGGGAAGCTGTAAGAAATAAAGTCACTTGCATGCTTTAAACTTCAACTCACCTGGCCCCATTCATATTCATTTCACTCATTGTAGCACTCAAGACAATTGCTGGCATCTCCCTCAGACTGAAAGCTGAAAAATGAAAAATTCATCCAAGAACTTCCATTTAAAGAGAGTGCCCAAGGCAGCTATCCCTTCATTTCCCATCCTGCAGCATTCCTTTGGATTATCCATCCATAATTCCTCATCTTATTTTTCCTCTTGCTCTCCATTTCAATGAAGCCTTTCCATTAGCCAAACTCTTTCCTCTTATGCTATGATCATTTTGGTCACCAATGGCCTTAGTACCTAAGATAATAGATAAATTATAGAATAACGACAACCAGAAAAGGAGAAAGCAAAATTTAAAATGAGAGAATTGATCATTATTGAGGTTTGATATAATACCTTGAGTAATATCATACATTAATAAAGAACATTTGACTTTGTATTGTATCCTTATTCTGATTATCCCACGGATTTGGATAAAGCCTGAGACTTTGGCATTAGGCAACCTATTGAGGAGGAAAGTGCCAATTGTCTATCCTTTTGTCTTCTCTTTACAGCCCAAACACAGAAGACAATCCAACAGAAATTAACTACTATTATAGAAGTTACTACCATCACCTCTGTCCCAACCAGGTAAAACTCCTCTCTAGAAACTCTCTCTGTCCTATGATACCTCACCTCTATTCTGCTTCCCCAAAAGTCTATTTGTGCCCCTTCCCTCCAATTATGCAGAAATTTACCCAAACTACCAAGTTTCCAGCTTGTACTGACCTTGTCTGTTTCCATCCTTATTGACCCCCTTGACCTTGAGTCCATCAGGCTATCCTACAGTTCATAGCTGCCACACTATGGTACTTGTGAGATTTCCTAGTTCAGGTGGGCCTCAGGGAACCATAATTCCAATTTTTTCTCTTATCTTCAAATATATGTGACCTGTAATATGATTTCTTTTTACTTCCCAATTCTCCATCTGATTGCACTTCCTTGAATTTCATCATGTACCCCAGGAGTCTCATTATCCTGCAAGATTACATTAACACTGGTGCTCATACTTTGTCAATATGCTCTGCCCCAGGGTCCCTCCCTAATCTGATTGAAGGGTTGAATGTAGATAACATTTCCCATAACCTCCATTTAAGGATGTCAGCAATGTCTTCAATTCCCACTCCATAACTCCTTTGAACTTGTCCATCATCCCCCATCTTCTCTTTCCAATCCCTCAGGTTTTCATCTTCCTTTTCTGTGTTATCTTTCTCTATTTGATTGTAAACTCCTTGAAGCCAGGCACTACCTTTATATTTTATATTTGTATCCTAGCACTGAGTATAGTTCCTGGCATCCAGTAGGCACTTAATAAGTGTTTATTTGACTGACTGGCCCCTACCCTGATGTTTTTCAGGTTCCAGTTCAACATAACTGATAGGACATATCTGATGTACACAAATATCCAGCTACCAGAAAATTCTACTTCTAGAAGTCAGATTATGGATCATATTGGCTTTGAAGACTTGAAGTAAGTGGTTTCAGTTAGGGTCCCCTTTCTGTGGAATATTTGTGCTTCCTCCTCCAATTTCATTTCTGACCTTTGACTTTATTGCATGCATTGACCCAACCCAATAAAAGTAGTCTCCTTTAACAAGATGCGTCATGAAAAGGGAAACTCATTTAATATTAGATAACTAGGCTTGTACCTTAATATTTATGTGATTAAATACGTTCCATATTTAGGCCTCATTTTGCTCATCTGCAAAATGAGACAGTTGGACTAAATGATCTCTAAAGGTGCCTCTACAGATTTTAGCAGATTTCATCTTGAGCTGCCTATTGCACTCCTCTCATACCCATTCTACTCTTCCCCTTCCTTAATAGACATTCTAGAGGGAACAAAATAAGAATACATTTGTCCCTGACCCTAAACTGAGAACATTTTTATTCCTGATGCATTGTTTCTATCACTTCTTCTCAAGCCAAATTCATCACTAATGGAATCTGAAAGTCTTCCCACACTTGTTAATACCAAGCATAATCCAAGCTCAGCATGTAAAATGTATTTAAGGGGTCCATGATGAACCAATTTCTAGCTTTGTCAGAGCTGAGGCTGGGCTCATAGGCCAATCTGCATGATAGAATTTGAAGACTGGCTTGTCTCTTCTCAAACAAAACTTAGCTCAGGGCCCTCTTGGTTGTGTCAGCACAGAACTCCTACATGCAGATATCCATAGAAAACTCTGTGGGAGAATCCTGAGGATAAAGCATCATCTCTAGAGTACAAAAGGAATTCCTTTGGCATTAGGATGATTCATACCAGGTAAAAGTAGTGATTGGTATTTCCAATGTATTTTAAAGTTTACAAAATATCCTTTTCATATGTTATCTCATTTGACTATCACAACAACCCTGTGAGGTAGGTGCTATTTTCTCCACACTATAAAATAGCATATTTACATAGATATGTAGATATGTTTATATATGTGTGTTTAGTATAACATAAATGGGATATATTATAACATATATTGTACATGTATACTATAACATATTGTATGTATTCACGTAATAATACCATTATATATTCATAAATCATATAATTAGCATATGATATATTACAATACTGTAATATGTATAATATTATGAGCATACTATACTATTTCTGTTTTTCTTGGCAAAGATAAAGAAATTGAGGCTGAGAGAAACTGAGATTAAGTATCAGCCAGACCAGATAGAGTTAGCTCAATAAATTTTCATTGCCAGCATTTATTTACACTTCAGTTATTGTTTTGTTGACTGTCTAAACAAGAAAGTAATGGAGAAAATTTTAATGATGTTGATTAGACTTAAAAGTATGCCATGTCCTTTTTTGCTTTTCTTGGAAATAATAATTCTGAGTACATGCCTGCCAAGGGTCACACAATTAGTAAGCAACTAAGTTATCATTCTTTCAAAGCACTGTAACACCTTGCTTTTCAAAATAACCTATTTATGGGCAGCTAGTGGTGTAGAATAGAGCACCAATCCTAAATTTAGGAGTTCAAATCTGGTATCAGATACTTACTAGCTGTGAGATCCGGGCAAGTCATTTAAACCTAATCGCCTCCCAAAATAATAATAATAATAATCTACTTCTACCTACAACTTCAATCTACCTCTCCTGCTTCAACTCTCAATCTGTCTCATCTTTCCATTTTCAATGTGTTACAGTGATCTGTTATTTCTACCTTCATAACAGTTCTCATATAAGCCTACTTTTCTTCTCTGACACTACCATCATCTATCTGCAGTTTTCCCCTTAGCAATTAGTTCTTCACTTCCCTAATGTACCTTTGTCTCACTTGAGGGTAAGGATTATCCTATCTTCCTTTGTATCTCCAGCATTTAGCAAAGTACATAGTAGGTATTTAATAAATGCTTATTAACATTTATTGGGACACTGTTGCTGAGGTAAGATTATAATGAACAGAATTTATATATGGAGGTAGCTCATAGATAGAATGCTCAACCTGGAATCAGGAGGTCCTGAGTTCAAATATGGCTTCAGATACTCATTAGTTGTGCGATACTGGAAAAGTCACTTAATCCTATTTTCCTCAGTTCCTCACCTATAAAAAGAAATGGAGAAGGAAATGGCAAACTATTCTTTCACTCACTCTCTGCAAAGAAAACCCCAAATGAGGTCACAAAGGCAGAAATAAATGAAACAATTCAACAAGTACAATGTATGATTTCCTGGCCCTTCCCTATAGGTTAGGTCTTAGAAAGGGACGACAAAAATGGAAAAAAACATTGATAGAACACCATATTTCTGTTTCTTTTCTTTTCTCTATTATTCCCTTGTCTCTTCTTCCTTCCTTTTATTTTTTTTCCCCTCTGCACTTGAGACAGATTTTTGAGAAAAAAAAATCAAAACACCAAAACAGGAGAATTAACCCATGTCCAAGAAAGTTCTCTGAAGATCCTTCTCTTTTGTCTGCCCATAAATGGGGTCTGGAAAGACTAGAGATCCCTAACCATTGGGAAGCATAAGACAAAGACCAGGATGAAGGTATGAAATGACAGTCAAATAAAGTTCAAGGATCCACTACTATTGTAGGAAAATAGGAGTTTAGAATAGGAAAGGATCAGAGAGGCAATCTGGTCCAGAAGTTCTTAACCTGAGATCCATGGAAACATTTCAGAGGATTTAAAAACTTGGTTAGGAAAAAAAAATACATGTTAGTTATCACTAGTTTCTAACTGAAATTTAATATTTCCTTCAATTGTTTAAAAATATTATTCTGAGAAGGGATTCATAGGTTTTTCCAGACGGACAAAGAGGCACATGGCTCAAAAAAGATGAAAAATCTCTGCTCTTATCTACTTCATGGGTTCAGAAAGACTCAGAAAGGTTATGTGGTTTATTATATGAATAGTAACTAGCAAAATTTATATTTGAGTCTAGATCTTCAGACTTCAACAGCAAAGTTCTGAGCTGAGGACAATTTTTGTGAGTTTTAAAAATTTTCCAGATCATGAAAAAGCACCATCACATATGACTGTGGTTTGGGGTTTGTGAGAAAGGAGGAAGGACAGGACTGCATTCATTAGTTTACTAGACTAGAATCAGTGAAACTTGAAGAGAGGGGGAAAGCTCTCATTGAAAAGTTTACTTCCACTTTAGAAGTATACTATTTGTGTGAAGAAGGGGTCACCAGTTTCCAGGTAGATCAATGAGAGAAAATTTCTTTGTGGATATTAATATCTTAAAACCTATCTTAATATGTTCTCTGATCGAAGCAGCTACACCCAAAGAAAGAACACTGGGAAACAAATATGAACTATTTGCATTTTTGATTTTCTTCCTGGGTTATTTTTACCTTCTGAATTCAATTCTCCCTGTGCAACAAGAGAACTGTTCGGTTCTGCAAACATATATTGTATCTAGGATATACTGCAACATATCTAACATATATAGGACTGCTTGCCATCTAGGGGAGGGGGTGGAGAGAGGGAGGGGAAAAATCGAAACAGAAGCGAGTGCAAGAGATAATGTTGTAAAAAATTACCCTGGCATGGATTCTGTCAATATAAAGTTATTATTAAATTAAATATATATATATATATGTATATATATATATATGTTCTCTGATCGTCTTCTAAGAGTCTTCAGCTCACGTGTAGGTAGAAATTACTATGTTTAGGTGCTGGATTGTAAAACTTCCTGGCCTGCTAGGAAGCCACCCAAATTATTCAAAAATGTATAGCAGCAGGGGACTATTAAGGACACAGCTTTTGCACTCCCTAAAGATAGCCTGTGTACTGTTGATTGAACAAAAAATGTTCATCGGTTGTTTGAATTGGGTTTTGTTTTGTTTTTTGTTTGCTTTGGGGGGAGGGATTTGAAGGGGGTCAGAGTGCCCCATAAATCAGAAGTTGTGTTCTACCACTAAGAGTTTATTAAATTAATTGAACCAATAGTGAACCATATCCAATGGGAGAATTTTGAAAGTCAAAAGACAAAGTATCCTGAGGAAGTCATAAACATCATCAACTCAATCTCAGGCCCCAGAGAAGCTACAAAATTGGACCATCAATCAATCAATTAACCACATACTCTGTTCCAGGTACTGTGCTAGGTCCTGAGGATACAAACTTTCAATATAATGAAACATAATTCCACCAAAGAGCCGTTTTCTAGGTAGCTGTGTCATGCACCCTGTCCTGTGGGGAGCATGGCCCACTTATCTAAATATTAGAAAGCCTACTTGAGCTTCATCAATCATTCCCTTAACATTTAATGAGCACTTACTATGTGTTAGGCTTTGTGCTAAGAGCTACAGATTATAAAGAAAGACAAATACTATCCCTGCCCTCAAACTTTATTGGGACAGACAACACATAAGTAACTATGTACATAGAAGATAGATATGGAATAGAAGAAAAATAATACAAGGAAGTTTAGAAGGAAGCACAAACCAGCAGAATAAATATGAAAGTAACCTGGGGAGTTTATAATGTGTGTGTGTGTATACATATATATGTGTGTGTGCGTATTTAAACCACAAAAGATTAAATAGAGATTCACAGTTTCAGATACAGTCTTTGGGTGTGTGTTGTTTTGTGCACATGTATTAGAAACAGGACTAACATTAGTGCTAAGACCAGCACTCTCTTAGTTCAGATTCAATTTCAATTTAAAATGAGGCACTTGTGAGTTAACTAAAAGGAAGTTTTTATTGCTCTAATACACATGCAACAAGGATGTGGTGACACTTCACTTCAGTTTGGAAACATGTGATCTCCCTTGACTGCTTCTGGAAACTTAAAGGTCAGTAGATTAGCAAGGCAAGTTATGACAATTCAAGTGGTATTATATATATACCCTCCAAGTCTGAGAGACACTCCTCCACCTAAATGAGATTTTTTTATCCTTTGTATGTCATTTTTAGTCATGTCTGACTCTTAATGATCCCATTTCGAGTTTTCCTGTGAAAGACACTGCATTAGTTTGCCATTTCTTTCTCTAATTCATTTTTACAGATGATCAAACTGAAGCAACCAGACTAAGGAGACTTGTCCAGGATCATACAGTGTCTATGCTCACATTTGAACTCAGATCCTCCTGACACCCCTATTCACTATACTACCAACTGCCCTATTATGTCATTTTATGTCCTTCATTGACCAGAAATCTGTCTTGGAAAAAGCAATGAGTCAATCAGATCACTGAACACATTTTTTGTCCTTTTAGGGAAATTTCATGTTGAGGAAGAACAGGAAAGCTCTTCTAGTGTAGAAATGCTAGTAAATAATCATATTGCAATGTGAAATGTTCTATTTTTTCCCCTTTCCTTTTCCTTTTCTTTTATTTTCTGCATCTGTGTGTGTGTTTATATTCAGAATAAATTGGTTTTTTTAAGTATAGAGGGAAGACCTAATAAGGACACTATCATAGGTACCCTCACAGCTGAGGAATAATATACCAGAGGACTCAGTCTAACAGGTGCTTTGCCTTTGCCACCTTATCTATTTTCTCTTCCCAGGTCCCCAAATTGTCTCCTCATCCTTGTGGTGTTTGGCCTCCTCCTGACCAAAGCTCTGGCCTTCTTAGTCCTTCTTATTCTCCTGTTCAGATTCAGGCATCAGGTAAGTAGCAGTATTTCAGGATCATTATAGACTTGAGCCAGAAAAGACCTCAGGGGCCATAGATTCCAAGTCTTCATTGTATAGTTGAGGAAACTGAGGCAATGATTTACTCAGAGTTACACAACCTGAGGCAGGATTTGAACCCAGCTATTCCTGATATTAAGTCCAGTTTCTTTTCACTTCTCCCTATTGCTTATGTTGGGACTTTGGCTTGAGTCCAAAGTAAACTAAAGAAGGAACATCCTCTTCTCCATCCCAAGATGGAAGTAGCTCCCATTGGCACTGCAGGCAGCTAGACAGTGCAGTGGATAGAGTGCTGGGTCTGAAATCAAGAAGGTTTGCGTTCAAATCCAGATTTAGCCACTTATTATCTGTGTGACTTCGGACAAGTCACCAGCCTCAGTTTTTTCAACTGTAAAATGATGATAATAATGGTACCTACTTCACAAATAATATTTGTAAAGTGCTTAACACAGTGCCTGGACCATAGTAGACATATAATAAATACTTGCTCTTATCTCTTTCCCCCTTAACCCTTAGAGTAGAACAAAATAATCTTGGAGTTTCTGTTAAAATATAGCCCTGAGGTAATAAAAAAAGATTCAGAAAAGTCTACAGGGACATACTGAAATGTAAGGCATCTGAATGGCACAGTTGATAAAGTACTGGGACTGGAAATTGGAAATCCTGGGTTCAAATCCAGACTTAAACACTTACTGGTTTTGTGACCTTAGGCAAGTCACAATCTCTGCTTGCCTCAGTTTCTTCAGCTCTAAAATATTGATACAGTTTAATTATTCTAAGAGCTAGGACAGCTCCTTCCCCAATAGGGTTGTTATGAGGATCAAATAAGATAATATTTGTAAAGCACTTAGCACAGTACATAAAATGTAATAAGCACTATTTAAATATTAGATATTATTATTGCTTTCAGCACAATTAACTATTTAGTAGATGGATCTGGATTCAGTAGAAAAGGACAGAGTAAGAGCTGCCAGGACAGACTGGAATTAGGTTCCTGGGGCATAAATGGGGTGTTAATTGGATTGAATGACAGCCAGACATGATGTGATAGCATTTCTCCTGTGCCTCTCCCAGGGATTAAAAGCCCCATATAAAGTGGGTATATGGGTTAGAAGGCATTGGAAGGGGAAAGAAAATTTTAAGAGGAAAAAAGGACAAGGTTTCATGAAGAAGGAATCATAGTCATATATTGAGTTTGTTCATTTTCTTAACTTTTTGTATCCTCAGGTTAATGGGAACACTGGAAAAGTAACAGAGTTGAACAAACTGGAGCTGTCCAAGACATCCTCCTATTCTATTCCTGATGAGGTTCCTGATGCCCCTAATGCAGTCTAAGATACTAAGTACAGGGACTTCACATCTTACCAAGTTCTTAAGTACCAAATGCATCCCCAGATACTGGAGTGAGATATGTTGATAAATGTTTGGCAATCCACTCTCTGAAAGAACATGCTGCACATTCTTTTCTTTTCTTTTTTGCAATAGATGCATCTCTTATTCCTCCAATTCTCTCCTTGATCATTTTTTTTCTAGTAAATATTTTTAATACATATTGCTTTACAAATTATGTTGGGAGAGAAAAATTAGAGCAAAAGGGAAAAACCATGGAAGAGATAAAAAACAGAAAAAAGAATTGAACAAAGCATGTGTTGATTTACATTCAGTCTCCTTAATTCGTTTTCTGGATGCAGATGGCATTTTTTGATTAAAGTCTATTGGATTGCTTTGGATCACTGAACCACTAAGAAGAACGAAGTCTTTCATAGCTAATCATTGCACATTCTTGCTGTTATTGTATACAGTGGATTTCTGGTTCTGCTGTTTCACTCAGCATCAGTTTATGTAAATCTTCCCAGGCCTTTCCAAAATCTTCTTGTTTATCATTTTTTATAGAACAATAACATTCCATTACCTTCATATACCACAACTCGTTCAGCCCATGCTGCACTTTCAATTTAATCTATATCATTAGTGTTGCAACATTGTATTAAGTTTTGACAATCAACAAAATAATAAATCCAGTCCTTATTTGTCATGTTGGCTGATTTCCTTTGAGAGAGGTTTCTTTCTTTTCTTTTTTCTTTTTGATTGAATTACTTTCATGTAGTCCAACAATTCTTAAATTATCTCTTAAAGCCAGTAATTTTTCTAATGAAAAATTTTCACATTTTTGTTTTATTGGAGTCATTAACTTCCACTTACCCAATTCTAATTTTTAAGCAATTATTATCTTCAGTGAATTTTTGTACCTCCTTTTCCATTTGACCAATTCTATTTTTTATGGCATTCTTCTCTTTATTGGATTTGTGTGCTTCTTTTACCTATTTAGCCTACTGTTTTTTAAATTATTTTCTTCAGTATTTTTATGCCTCCTTTACCAACCTGTTGACTCTTTTTTTTTTTTTCATGATTTTCTTGCATCACTGTCATTTCTTTCCCCAATTTTTCCTCCTTTTTTTTTTTAATTTGTTAATTAATTATTTATTTGTTTTTGCTGAGGCAATTAAGTGACTAAGTGACTTCCAAGGGTAATACAGCCCGGAAGTGTTTGAACTCAGGTCCTCCTGACTTCAGGTCTGGTGCTCTATCCACTGCACCACCTAGCTGCTCCTCTCTTATTTAATTTTTATAATTTTTTGAGCTCTCCTAGAGATTATTTTTGGATCTGAAACTAATTCACATTTTTCTTTAAGGCTTTGGATGTAGAAGTTTTGACTTTGTTGTCTTCTTTGTAGTATGTGTTTTGATCTTTCTCTGTCACCATAGTAACTTTCTATAATCAGGATCCTTTCTTTGTCATTTGATCATTTTTCCAACCTATTTCTTAACTTTTAATTTATTTTAACGTTGGGCATCTGCTCCCAGAGTGGAGGGAGCCCTGTCCCCAGCTTCAGGTTTTTTTGTGCATCTGTTTTCAGAGCAAGTTCTGGGGATCTGTAAGATTTTAATTCTTCCAAAGTGGTATAATCTAAAGAGAGTTGTGTTTACTACTCTCCTAGTCTATGCTCTGGTCTGTGAATGATCATAGGCACTCTTTTCTGCCCTGAAGCTGTGGCCATGGTTTTATTCCTCTGCATCTACAAGCTATGGAATGCTAGTGCTTCTCCTTACCTTGGGACTCCCACCCAGGATTACAACCTAGATCTGAGTATGGGTAAAGCAACAGATTCTTGAATCTTGAAACTAGTGTTAGCAAACTCCTTCTGACCAGTTGTCTCACTCTCTTACCATCTGTGCATCTGCTTATTTTCAAAGTATAAAACTTATAAAGAAAAATTTAAGTATCAGCTCTGCTAAGCCCCTGGGAATCTGTCAGACAGTAAAATATTGTAACCTGCCCTTCTGCCTTGTCTTCTTATTTCTTTGAATTTCTATTTTGTTTTCTCTGGAATAATAATCCAGGGAAAGAGATAGAGAGAAGCAGAAGCCAATAATTAGTCCTATTTCCTCACACACGTGGCACATAGTAGATTCTTAATAAATAATGATTGATCTACTTTGTACTTCAATTCAATTTAAAGCATTTTTCAAGCACCTGATATGTCAAAGGTGTTGTGTCATCTTTGGGGTTAGAAAAACATTCAAAAATTTTGGCCACTCCTTCCTTAATAATAATGATGATACTCAACATTTATATATGTTCATTATTTCACTGGGTTCTTATAACTACTCTATAATGGAAACATAGGCATACAGTTGATAAACATTAAAACAGGAATTTGAACCAAAAACTTTTTTCATTCTAAGTTGGGGACTCAAATGCTGCCCCACCTCTTCTCCTTTGATTCCCCTGTTATTGATATGTTCTTGACTGTCCTTTCTATCTTTTCTTGAGAGAGAGTATAAGAAGAGAGGAGTTTCAATACATTTTGGTGGAGCTGTGAATTAGATCAACAATTCTGGAAAACAATTTGAAATAATACCTTAAAAGTATGAAAAGAAAAAGTCAAGAGGAAAAGAAAAATTCATGAGGAATATAATATAGTAGATAGAAAACTGGCTTTAAAGGTTAGAGAGCTGGATCAAGAAATCAACAAATGTTTATTGAGATACAATTTCATTAATATGTCATTGTAAGGGGTAGGGATGAGTGGGAGATGGGGGAAGATGAAGAAAAGAACTTTATTCTCTTCAGTTTCTCCAGATTTGTCTTCAGGTCTCTTTGGGGGCTTTCAGTCTCTTTAAGCTTTGGGTACTTCTGACTTCCAACTTTGAAAGAGAAGATGAAAGATGCCAACCCGCTTTCAGGCTGCTGAAAGAAAAGAGTTTTGGGAAAAGTCAACATGAGAGTAGTTGGCAGTCTCCATCATGTCTCTTACGCCCAGCTTGATACTCTGGAGATTTCAGAGAGTTTCTCTTTGAGTGACTTTCTCTCTTGGTTGAACCAAGTCACCTCACTCCAAATGGGAGAGCTCCTTCAACCTGTATTATTATACATACATACATACATTTTATATATATACTTAAAGTCATACCCCCT
This sequence comes from Antechinus flavipes, assembly GCF_016432865.1. Lineage (NCBI taxonomy): Eukaryota > Metazoa > Chordata > Mammalia > Dasyuromorphia > Dasyuridae > Antechinus > Antechinus flavipes. Next base: position 202,971,545 of record NC_067401.1, read on the forward strand.
GGATGAATAATAGTTAATGAAGCAGATAGGTATGATTCTAGCCTGATACCCCCTCTCTCTGTCTTTCTTACTCTCCTGACAAACATTAAAGTCTTCCTTGGAGAAAGGTATGAGGAAACAGGTTAGAGATGTCTATTTTCCCTCCCTTTGAGCCATTTAATGACACACTCTCCTATGTTACATGTAGGGGATAATTCTCTTTGTATGTAGAAGACTATGTGCTTTGACTTTGCAAGAAACACAATGACTGCTGAAAATCTGTTTTCCTTTCCCCTCACCTTTCTTGTTCTCTCTATTCTGCCTTGGTTAGACTGTTTTGTATCCTTTTTTTGTGTTTCTTGATTATTTTTATCTTTCTTGTTTTTCTTTATTTGATCTCTCACTCAAATAAATCCATATTTTTGAATATGGAATGTTTTGAATGACAAGCCTATATGTGGATATGATGTGGAAGAGGTCTTGGGAAATCCTGGGACTACACAGTATTAAAGAGAGCTAGCTCTGTTCAATAGTTAGAAAGGAAAAAGTTATTTTCTCCAGACTTGGGGCTCTGAACTTATCAAATTTCATAAAAAGTCAGCATGATGTATTGAAACCAGCAAACTATTGCCCTGAATTTAACAACAACAACAACAAAAAAGTAAGCTTATATTGTAATTTTTAGCACCTCTTAGGGGGGTTTCACTGGGGAGCTGCTGAATCAAGTATAGTTTTGCTTCTTGTAAATTTACATTATGCAAAATGGAATTTATGTGAAGAATTCTAAAAGAAATTCATTATGCAAAGCAGATACTGTGTGATAAAGTGCTATATGATGAAGACAGTGTTAACAGTGGTGGAAAACATCTCTAAGTCAGTCCCCATGGATCTATAGACAGTGAGTGATTCTGTGCTTCTCTCTGTGTTCAATAGCAATCCTTATATTTTCACCAATATATATTGTCACCTAAGGCTGGTGACAACCATGCTCTTAAAATGAAAATAATTAGAAAATATGAAGGACAAAATTTGTTAACCACAGCCCCGTGGATTTAGTTTTTCAGTGTCAACTGTAAAACACCATAGGGAAGGATGCTACCAGGATAAAGGAAATTGCAAAAGATAGTGCTTGAAGGAATTTGATTTAACTGTCAAAACAGAGAGAAGATGCTATTGTAGAGATGGAGGATCCCTTTACTATGTGGATAGACACCAGACACAAGACTATTCCTTTAAGCTTGATAATAATTTAAGCTAAAGCTCAAAACCTCTTTGGAAATTTAAGATAAAGTATTGTGGAGGAACACAGTATTTACAGTAAGTGGTTGGTTTATATGACTTAAAAATTGTGCAAGATTTCATAATATGCACTTGTCAGGAGAGGCTGTCAGGGTAAATATTAAAGAAGTTCTTATATTATCCTCTTATGTATATTTTCTTAGATTCCTGTTTTTACCACCAACTTGGATAAAAGATTTTCTTGGAACTGCAAAAAATGGTAGATGAACATCCCTTCTTAATGGAGCAAATCTTTAGAAACTACTTTATTTGATCAAAGAATGCCATCTCAAACTTATAATTGGAGAGAAAAAACATAAACATAAAAACATAAAAAAAAATAAAGCTTGGAAAAAATAAAATTGCTCTTCTGCTTGGAACAATTGCATTTAGTAATGAGATTTAGCATCAAATGATGGGGTTGGCAACAATTGATGAAATTAGTGTAACAATTCCTACTTCAAAATGCAAAGCAGCACAAGACAAAGTAAGGCAAAACACCTGTGACAGGTTAACGCCAAAAGGGATTCAGCAAAGATGGTATAGACCTCAGACAGATTAATAGGGGAAGTTAAATCTCTAGAGTTTGACATCATAACTTGACTTTCTGATTGAATACAGTTAGATAGAATTTTCCAAGACCTCCACAGGTGGTAGAACTGTAAGGCTGAGATGATCTCTATCACTTCCCTTCTCTGCTCGCTTCAGAGTATATTATAATCTTATCAGTACTTCAGGTTTTCTCTGCCAACCCCACCTAGTTATCCAAGATCTCATCATTTAAGATTTCCATATTAAAACCTGTTCATGTGCAGCATTCAGAAAATTCCAGAATATTGAAAGGAATCAGCAAGGCAACATAACTTTTACATTATTTTGTCAATGCTAAAGTAGGGATAACCCTTATCACTTTTGAACAATTTTTGTTATGATAATGGCATTCCTTTCAAGATTCTATTTACTTTGGATAATGCTCCAGATCACCCTGCCCATATGGATGATTTTAATGACAATGTAAAATGGCCTAACTTCCCCTTAACACTACTTTATTATTACAACCTATGAATCAAGGAGTAATTGCAAATTTCAATCATAGTTTTTACATACTATTTTTGCTTAGGCAATAGCAGCTTTGAATGTAAATAAATACTTGACATTGAGGGATTTCTGGAAATCCTACATTTACCTTGCAATCCAGAATATTGCTAAGGTATAGGAAGATGTGACAGAAACATGTATAAAAGAGTTTGGAGGGGGAGAGAGAATGTGTGCCCACAGTTCATTTTCAATTTTCATAGGTTTGACAATGATGAAATGTTTAAAGAAATTGAGTAAAAGATTATAAAATTAGCACAAGAATTGGAAGAGAATGATGTGGAGGAGTTGATTGTGTCTCAAGGAGATTTGTGGAATGAGGATTTGATTGAGCTGCTAGCTTGCAAAGATGACAGAAGAAGAAAGGGAAGCTTTGAGCCTGAAGTTTAATTGAAAAGGTTCACAACAAAATAGTTGGCAGAAACATTTCATCATTTGAGTGAATTTTTTTCTTGTGTTGAAAAGATGGAGCCAAATAGTTCAAGATTTTTCAAAATTTAAAGATTTGTTGAGAATAATATAGCTTGAAAGAAAGGGAGCCACTGTCCACACATTACTTTGTAATGCCAGAGAAACTGAGCAAGATAGGGATTAGAGAGTATTTAATAGTTTATTAAATGGAGAGATATACTGGGATCAAAGTGGAACCATGGTTTGGTCTCAGGGCTGAATGAAACTATCGTCTCCAAGAATCCAGCAAACAATCAAAGTTCTCAATGACATATATATATATATATATATGTGACTTAGATGAAGAGGGTAGACTGAGGCAGGGGCAGAGTCAGGGTACTGAGAGCAGGAACAGGACTCTGACAGAGTGGAGGAGGCACCCTGGACATGGGAGAAGCATCTTGATAACACAAGATCTGACATTCCAATAGCTTGGGATGGGAAGAAGCATTCTGATATTCTAAAACATAAGATCTTTTATCCTTATCAAGTATTCTGATAAAGAGGGAGGGGAGGTTTTGATAAACCGAGAAGCAGGGAAACCGAGGCAGGACTGGGTCAGGATAATTAGGGAAAATGAGTCAGGACAATAAAAGAGAACTGTGGCATAACAACTTGATAGTTTCATTAAAAAAAAAAAATTGCACTGGCAACCAGTGAGTAGGGAAGGAGCAACACACTGCACAGCTATGTTAACTTTAAGCAAAGTTAACAAAGTAAAGATTTACAGTATCTGTGCATACTTCATGATTAACTTTACCTCTTGTTTCACATTCATAGTACAATATTTAATATGTCTACATTTTAGTACATTATATGACTTGCAAAAAGGTATTGTTTTCTGAATGTCTTTATTACTAAGTGAAGGAAGTAGGTGAGTAGGAGCAAATTCACATTATGTGATTTCACTTTATGTACTTTGAGATCTGCAGTCCATAAAGAAAAAACTATCTGTACATCACACTGTAGAAAATCTAGGGGGGAGAAGGTGAAAGTAAAAAGGTAGTCTTTACACTTTGCTATGGACTGATAATCTGTGGATTCCCTTGAAGAGATACTAAGTCTTTCACTCTAGACTTTCTCCCTGAAACTTTTCCTAGTTTGTGCCTGATTTCTGCAAAGATCGAGTAGGATAATAGTAAGAGTAGGGCTCAAGCAAATAATTCAATTTACCATGTGTCTTTCTGTGTGTTTATATATATACTGATTCTATAACTAACTATTCAAGAAAAAGCATGAGGAAAATCTTTTCTAAGATTTCCAACTTCAAATATTTTAGCCTCTTTATTTTTACCTTCTTTGCTTAATTAAGAAATTAAGGCCCAGAGAGACTCAGGAATTTGCACAAGGTCATGCAGCTAAGGTATTGTTGCTGTTACTGTTGTTTGTCCTTCTTTCTTGAAGAGGATCGTGATATCAGGTAGGTGATGCTATGACATGCAAGTGAATTGGATTTAAATGAAGAGCTATGCAAAGTCATCAGTCTCACTTTCTCCTTTGGAGCCATCTAGATCCAGTGGCTAGATATACTATTGGATATGACCTTGGATGTAGTGAGAGACTTTGATCTTTTTAAGCTAAGATCTGCAACAGGTCTCAGTTTGACTGAAGGCACACCATTATTGATTAAGACTAGGTAGCAACTGAGGCAAAGAATGGCTTTTCGTTAAGTCCCCCCCCCCCAAAAAAAAAATAGAAATAAATCTTAAAGGAGAAGTTCCTCTGGGTTTCTGGCCAAAACAAAAATGACTTCTATTTACATAGCACTCTGAGTCAATATGACCCAAACATGACCAAGTGAGGCTTGGAGACCTATTGTTGACCAATTAAGCACACAATCTAGAGGCAATAGACAATCAGAGAAGGACTTTAGGAAGGGGAGTAACATGGTCAGACCTGAACCTTAAGGACTATTCTCTGGAGCTATGTGAAAAATGGGTTGGTGGTAGAAAAACCAGAGTCACTAAAAACAGTTAGGAGGCATTTACAATACTGATAGAAGAAAAGTGATGAGAGCTCCAACTAAAGTAGTAGTATAAATAAGGTACAGATTGGTAAGGAGAAAAAAAAAAAGATTTGATAACTATCGGATGTGAGGTGCAGGAGCAAAAAGAGTCAGTTACTCCAAGGTTTTAAATCTGAATGGAAATAGGAAAGTTGGAAAGAGAACAAGTTGGTTTGAGAACAAAGAAGATGAATTTGATTTGGGACACAGTATATTGCATTTGATCATTTTATTACAAATGCCATCATTTTAATAAAAGGATAGTTATTTAGCCAAGAGAAGTATTCCTAAGGTTGGCAATCAATTCTGATTTATTAAAAATTAATGAAGTGGATTTTTTTACAAAGAAAAGTGCTTATTGTCCTTGTTGTCCAGTGTTCTCCAAGAGGACCAAAAGACATCACTATGTTAGAGTCAAGTTACAGTGTGTCCAACTACAGCTGATCAGACCAATATGAACTCAGAATGCTCTGCACAGGTTGGGTGCAAATAATCCTTATGAACATTTTGGGTGGGTTATCTAGCTATGAATATCTCATGTTTCTTCAGTGTCTCTCGTGTCATATAATTAATTATTTAGAGAAGTAGCTCAATGCTTTGTGGGTACGTGTGTGTGTGTGTATCTCAGCAAAATTAGTTTCTTCTAACATTTATATAGTGCTTGTTATATGCCAGATACTATGCTAAGCACTTTACAAATTATTGTCTCATTTGATCTTCAAAACAACCCTAGGAGGTAGAATACTAATGTTATCCCTATTTTAGAGTTGAGGAAACTGAGTAAAGCAAATTAACTGACTTGCCCAATGTCACACAGTCAGTAAACATCTGAGGCCAGATTTAAATTCAGGTCTTGCTGACTCTAAGGTAGCTAAGTGGTACAATGGACTTGGAATCAAGAAGACTTATCTTCATGAGTTCAATCTAGTCTCAGAAGCTTTCTAGCTGTGTGAGCTGGACAAGCCTCTCAAACCTGTTTGCTTCAGTTCCTCATCTGTAAAATGAGCTGGAAAAGGAAATGGCAAACCACTTCAATATCTTTGCCAAGAAAACCCCCAAATGATGTGACAAAGAGTTGGATGTGACTAAAATGATATAACAACCTCCTGACTCCAGACCCAAAGCTCTACACACTATGTATTGTTATAATTGTTGTTGTTACATGTATACTATGTAACTCTGGACAAGTTACTTAAGCTCTCAATAGACCCAGAAATTCCATTACTATAAATTATAGAGAAAATGACTATCTGGATTACTAATAAAGGAAGTTATTCACTAAGAATTTAGACCAATGAAATTACAGATCTAGTTAAAAACCTGTATGACGATGGAAAAAAGTCATTTTAGAATAGGAAGAAACACTAATAACACAAAATATCAGAAAGGCCTCCTATAAAGGGTGCTTTTGAGAAGTCTTAAAGCAATCTAGGGATTCTAAATAGCATAGAGAAGGAGAATATTCAAGGGATGCAAAATGACTTATTCAAAGGTACAGAAGTAGTAAGTATAATTTTGTATAATGGGAACAAGTACTACAGTTTGACTGGAACATAGAATATATGAAAGAGAAAAAATCTGAAAAAAAAGTTCAGGGGCAGCTAGATGGTACAGTGGATAAAGCATCAGCCCTGGAGTCAGAAGGACCTGAGTTCAATACTGGCTTCCGAGCAAGTCATTTAACCCCAATTGCCTCACAAAAAGAAAAAAAAAATAAAACAAGAAAAGTTTTTTTTAAATTTATTTCTAACATTTTTTGCTACCATTTACAACAAAATGTCTTGTAAACTCCCAGGATAACTGCATATCATATTCATAATTCACTTCTATATTTATTCATTAACTACTTAAATAACAGCAATGATAACTTTTGCCATAAAAAGGCCCACATTAAAATTTACATTATATAATTGTAAAATAAAAATTTTATTCTCCTTATAATCATGAAAACTTTGCATATAAAATAATAATGTCTAATAAATTATTGTTTTATATAATAATTGTCTAATAAATTTGTCTAATTGTAAAATAATTGTCAAATTCTTGTAGCACTTTGGAAATAATTTGATGACTGAGAAACTACAAAAACACATTGCCCTTAATTAGAAGTGCTTAGAATTTGGAACCATTGCTATCTAAACACCAAAATTGTGTGCATGACTATGACAGTTACAAATCACTACAGGGGAAAAAACCTATAATGCCTCATAAATGCCCATATTTCTTTTCATAGAGGAAATAGACATTTATAATGTAAGTGGGCAATTATATATTATTTAAGATGCCATTATGTACAACTAAGGGGCATAGGGGATAGAGTGCCAGACCTGGAGTCAAGAAGATTCATCTTTCTGGTATCAAATCTGGCCTCAGACACTAGCTGTGTAACTATTGACAAGTCACTTACCACAGTGTGCCTCAGTTTCCTCATCTGAAAAAGAAAATGGCAAACTATTCCAATATCTTTGCCAAGAAAACCCCAAATTATGTCACAACTGAAAAACAACTAAACTAAGGTGGCATTAAAAAATTTTTAAGCATGTACATTTTGGACTATCATAGCAAACCCTCGAGGGGTTTCTCATAGTAACTTATACTTGTATTTCTCCCCTTAGTTTGAAGTCCTTACACAAACTGCTCAATTGTACTTTTCTAAGGATTCTTATTTTCAGAAACTATGAGGAAATAAATGAATGTAACAAGACTCTGGATTTCTCTTCCAAAAATTTCTCTTCCTGCATATCAAGGAGTCTCCCTGAAAGTCACCAGGCTAATTTTTCTAATGCCATTACTTTGAGATCCCTTTCTTGTATGTTTCTCTCCTCTACACTATTGTCTTTAACTAACATGATTTAACTAAATAATATCAATATGCTTTCACAAAGGGATATTTATCAAAAAAATACAGCGTGAACAGAAGTACATAAATTTTCCCCAATGCTCAAGGGATATATTCTCCTCTCTACCGTCTTAGTCTATTAGAAGAGTAGGATCAAATATAAAACAATTTCTCCATAGAGTTTGTCCCCACAAAATTCACTTCTAAATGTGACAAGGAAAATAGATGGATAAGTCCACATCTCTGCTGGGTACAAAAAATCACTGGGTACTTCTGTTCCCCAAGCCAACTCAGGGGAGGGAAGGTGGCCCCACACTCCCTCCCGCCTTTTTGCTCACCTCATTTTCTAGCTCCTAGTCAATCCCAGCATGGACTCAAGCTCCCAGACTCATGACTCACTTTCCTGTACTTTTAGAACTCACAAGATCATATCATTTCCCATCTATTTTTACCTTAAACAGGAAAGAAAAAACATAAAGATGGGGCAGCTTGATGGCTCAATGGATAGAGCACTGGCCCAGAAGCCAGGCAGTCTTGAGTTCAAATCCAGCTTCAGACACAACACTTTCCGTGTGACTTGGGCAAATCACTTAACCTCAATTGTCTCACCAAAAACAAAAAAAAAAACAAATTAACAAACAAAAACCCACAAAGCAGCAAAGAACAGAGGCCAATATTCACGGACCCCATGTTGGTCTTGGATGAAGAGGCCTATAATCTCCCCCCTTATCACATTGCCTCTCATACTGGAATACAGCCAGTCAGGAAAAAGCCAGACTCAGACCCATGTTCTGTCTGTTTAATGCCTTCTGAATTCATTCCACTTCTGTCTACACAATTAATCAGCAATCCTTACCAATTGTTAAGCAGAACATAATTAGCTGAAGAATGTCTATGCATGCTTCAAATTAAAGAGCAGAATCCTTCTCCTACACATCATCAAGTCTTTCTAAAAGCAGACTCCCCAGCCTTTTCCTTTTAGGAGAACACTATATAGATGGCACACTGTAGATAGAGCCCTGGGCTTAGAATTAAGAACACTCATCTACCTGAGTTCAAATCTGACTTCAGACACTGTGTGACTCTGGACAAGTCACTTAACACTATGTTCCTCAGTTTCCTCATCTGTAAAATAAGTTGGAGAAAGAAATGACAAACTACTCCAATATCTTTTCGAAAAAAAATCTTGAAATAGGTCATGAAAAGTCCACTACAACCTCAACAATAACAGAACAAAAGGAATTTACAAAACTAAGAAACATCTTATTTTTCTGTTTAATTTTGCCTTTTTTTTTTTTTTTTTTTTTTTTGTCTTTAGAATCATCTTCAACCAAGCCCCATCTAGTTCTCTTCTCATATCTGGGCTGGTGTTCATCAATTCCTTCCACCCTTGGTAAGGCCCTCTTTATCTTTCTGCACCAAATGGAAGAACAATTTATACAAAGGACCTTGAGAGAAGATCCAGTCTAGTGTCTCACTCTCAATGTCAACTTAGATTCAAATTGTAAAGTCATAAAGAACCATTGCCCAACATTCTCTTCACTTAAGGTCCATCCCCAATCATTTCCCCAAATTAGGATACAAAGCAAAGGTGTAATTGGCTGTATCCAAAGTCAAGGTCAGTGACATCTAGGGATTGCACACCTTCTGTTATTTATAGACTACTTTTTCTAAATATGTTCAGCCTATTCCCTCCTTCTAGAATTTGGTAAAGGACAGAAGGGGTTAGTTGCAGATGCCTCCCAGGACAAATTTGTCCCATTTTTCTACCCATGGAGAAGACAGAGGTCTGGTGTGGGAAACAGGAGAAGCAATAGCTTCACATCCTGGTAATTCCCAAGGTTTGCTAGCAGAGATGTTTTGGCCCTTGTTATGAACTTTCCCACCTAGTTCCTCCAAGCTCAGAGAGTCCTGTTCCCTATACTTTCTTCACTTCCCCAATCAAATCTTTGTTCCTTCCTCAGTTTTTCTTCCTCCCTAATGGTTTGGGGAAAACCCGTTTGAATCAAAATTTGACTTACATTCTTTGTTCTAGCTCTCCAAAGTTCAGTGAAGGGTGGATCTCATTATGCGCCCCTCATCCTAGGATTACCAAGAAAAGAATCAGTATGGCCCAGGAATCAGCAATGTTGTTGCTACTATTACTGCTGGAATGGGTCTCCATTAAGGAAGGCCAGAATGAGGAGGTGGGGGACAGAAGAAATAGGAAGGAAAGGAGAGGGGCATAAAAGAATGAGTATCTTTAGAACAGTGGTTCTCAAATTTTTGTTCTCAGTATCTTTATAATATTAAAAATTATTGAAGATCCGTTCAAAGAGTTTTTGTTTATGTGGATTATGTTTATAGATATTTATCTTATTAGAAATTTTAAAAAAAACAAATTTTGAATTTGTAGACTCTTTGAAAATGTTTCAGAGACCACCATTCTCTGGAACACCCTTGGAGAACCACTGCTTTAGACCAGAGCATTTTGGAGACTGAGGAGGGAGGCTTCTTGATTACAGGGGCTAAGGCTTTTGGTACTTTCTGGATTGGGGGACAGGAGAATGCTGCTCTCCCTACTACCCTTTCTCTCTTATTCCCTAGACCTGTTCTTGAAAGAGCCTATGAGTCCTACACAGTTCTCCTTGATTTAAGATTATTTTTTCCAGACTCCCAGGGACAAGATATCATTGTAGAACACAAGTTTGAATGGCAAACATTTCACATGACCTTGAAATATCAACCTGAGGCAAGTGAGCAAGGGCAAAGAATGTCAGCCAAGAGGAGAAACGGGGGGGGGGGGGGGGGGTTCTGTATCTCATTCTTTATCAGAGTGGGATTCTGATTAAAAGACATCGGAAAGCATCATTGGAAAATATTAATTGTTTATAAGTAAGACAAACAAATACAATGAGAATAACAAGGCTTCCTTATTTAATCAATTCCATACTAAACTACTCAACAAAAATAAAGACTGATCTAAATAATTAAAAATATATTTGATGTTTATCGGTAAGATAAGCCAAAATAATAGAAATAACAATACATCTTTAATCAATTCCATATCAGTCAAATTACCAAAGGATTATTTTACAGAATTAGAAAAAGTAATCATAAAATTTATATAAATGGGGAGAAAAGTCAATAATCTTTAGAAAAATAAGTTAAGTCATCCCTTTGTCTCTGACTACTGAGGAGCCAATAGACTTGATTTGTTTTTTTTTTTTGTTTTTGTTTTTTGTTTTTGAGTCAATTGGAAAGTGACTTGCCCAGGATTACACAGCTAGGAAGTATTAAATGTCTGAAGTCATTCGAACTCAGGGTCCTCCTGACTTCAGGGCTAATGCTCTATCTATTGAGCCACTTACCTGCCTCAGGCAACTGTTAACCTTGCAAATAAATCATTATACTTGGAGCCTCAGTTTCCTTTATTCACAAATTTTTATCATAACAATTAGTGACCCCAAATGAGACTTGACTGAGGGATGCCAACCCCCAAAGACATTTCTCCAGAGAATGGAGGTTAGACTCCCCCTGAGAGATTCAATCCAAATTTTTCTAAGCTAAGGTAAGTGGGATCCTCTTTATTAATGGGGAAACTCTCTTAAACCTTCCAGCTAGGGAACATTCACAGCTAGGTGGAAAAAGTCCTTTCCTAAAAGTCCTTAATAAGAGAAGTAAAAGCCCTTTAAGGGCAGAATAAATCCTTTTCAATGGAAAGGACTTCTAAGAAAGATAGGGGCTTGCCCACAATGCCCAAAATGAAAGTATATCTAGAAGGGCAGAGACAAGCTCTCCCACTCTGGAGGGATTTGATCCTAACCAACTCAAATCTTATTTTTGTTTTCTCTCTTTTTTTTTTTTTTTTTCTGAATTAGTCTATCAACTGCAGAAAGCTTCTTTTTAGTGAGACTTAGGGAGGAAGACTTTGCCATGCCAGAAGGTACTTAACAGGGGTCTTTAAAAATTGGTATTAGAATCAAAAAGTTCAACTACAAACTATGTGAAATTGTATGTGGGTCCCTAATCTGGATCAAAAAAAAAAGAGAGAGAGATTTTTCAATTGCCACTAATTAAAATGTTAATACAACCCTATTTTTAAACTCATGCACACTAAATTTTTGATTGAATTGATTAGAATAAAAAAGAAAAACCTTGTAGGCAAGTATATCAAAATGTCAGTTTATCTGTGTTTCCATCCTGATAATTAAGTCAATCTTCAGATCAAAGTAAAACAGTACAGAAAGAAAGCAAAAACTTTCAGCCTTCAAAAAATTTTTTTGTCTCTCTGTCTTATTGGTTTTGGCCAAGCTGGGGAGGAAGATAGGAGCAGGTGAGATATGAATAAGAAGACAGAAATGTTTGTTTCCAATTGCAGAAAAGTAAGTAACATTTTAAATGAATTAAAAACCAAAGGTTGTTTACTATAATTCTTCAAATTGTAGTTTGACTGCTGTAAAATTTGCCTTTACCATTCTTTCTCTGGTTTGTTTTAGTGGAGGAAAAAAAAAAGCAAAGTGACTTTATTGATCAGAAAAAAGCAAACTGGAACTAGTAAATTCTCACAATTTGCAGAATGACCATGGCAGGGAGAAAGCTTGTTTTAAATCAGAAGCAATTGAAAAATAAGTAAAATTTAATTACATTACTGCATTTAAAACAATTTGTTTAGATAAATTAGTTGAAATCAATGGAAATGAAATTAATTCAGAAGTATATTTCTTTTCAGTGTGGAAGGTTAAAAACTTTACAATATAAATTTAAAATACTGAATTTTTAAAAATTACAGCATAAGTTAGCTGGAAACAGGTTTAAAAAAAAAACCCTGAAATTTAAATAGTATCATTAGAGATTAAAAAACTGTGTTCTTGTCAAAATTTTGTTCCCAAAACTGTGTTCTGATATGGTATATCAGAAATTTTATCCATTTTTTAATATGTAAAAAGACAATAAATAATAGAACTTATTTCCTAGAGTTGTTAGAGAAAATAAATGATTGTACAATACTTAACACTGTGAGCACTGTAAAAATCTTAACTATTATTGAGTTTGGGATTAAATAATATTTCAAAGATAATGACAGTTGATTTTCCAAAAAGAATAAGTTAATATTTTATCTAACAGAATAGCTGAAATTTTACTTGAGAAGAACTTGATAAGTTTGGAATTATGTTTAAAAAAGAAACTCAATATTCTTAAGACTGCTTGTTTTTCTTGAATTGTGGAATTTGGAAGAATATTAGACATGATTAGAAATGTGAATTCTCTTTTAATTAGGAGAATATGCTTTTAAATACATAGTGTTATATGACATTTTTCTAAAATCTTATAAAGTACTGTTAGAGAGGTCACTTCTATATTGAGTTACTAAAATGAACATGATGACAGTTTTTAGAAAATAGTAATAATGAAGTGTCTTTTGTCTTAAATTCTTATGATTTAATAAAAGATTTGAGGACTTATGAAGAAAAGTGTTATTCATCTCCAGAGAAAGAACCAACAGTTTGAATGAAGATTGAAGCCTACTTTATTTTTTTTTAAACTTTTTGTTTTATTTTGTTTTTTGGTTTGTGTTTTCTTTCACAATACAACTAATATGAAAATGTGTTTTAAATAACTGCATATGTATAACCTATATCAAATTGCTTGCCTTCCCAATGAGGAGAGAAGAAAGGGAAGAAGGGAGGGAGGAAGAGAATTTGTATGTGATTAATAAAATACCAAAGGATTAAGATAGATGATTTTCCCAGTGATATAATTTCAAAATGCATTCCACTGAATTATTGTTATCTAACTAATAAGTTTAATGTTTTAATAATATATAATGTTAGATATGTGAATTTTTTCTCTTGTAAAATCTGAGAAAAGCTGTTGAGACAAGATACTTCCTCTTTTGATCTGAATGCTGTCAGATCATCAATGTCTCTATTATGGAATGTGACAAAAATGTTTTGAAAAACTACTAATATTTAATGAGATTTTCTTTTTGGTTTTAAATTAAGTAAATAATCAAAATGACAAATGGCTTGCTATTGGGAGAAAAGCATAGCAAAATACTCTTTGGAGAGCCTTGTCTGTGAGGTTAGTAAGGACTTTCTGTTTATACTCAGAAGACCTCACCAACTCTGATGATAGTACATTGTAAAATGCTGAACTGCTATAGTTTAAGAAACGGGGACCTCTTCTAGCCAAAGTAAGGAAATTTGTGCATTGAACTTTACATGATAAATGAGTTTCATCTGATAACATTTAGAAAATCATGAAATTATCTATAATAATTTAAGTCATTTTTCAGTTATGTCTTGACTCGTTATCACCTCATTTGGTGTTTCTTCTCCCAAAATACTAAAGTGGTTTGCCTTTATCTCCTGTTAATTTTGCAGATGAGGAAACTGAGTGAAGTGACTTGTTCAGGAATATACAGTCTGAGGCCATTTTTGAATTCACATCTTCCTGACTTTAGGCATGGAGCTCTATCCACTATTTACTGTGTATAAACTGTAAAATTTACTGTATTCATGTAAAACTCCAGAATGTAGTATTTCCATTGCTTGTCCAATTTGCCCCACATACAGCCAGCTTGCCTCTCCATCATTTTCTGTAGTAGTCGTCCTCAACATCCGCATATTGATTTCATATGCATGCCTGAGTCTGGTCACTCTAAAGTCTTCCTTCAGTTTATTTGGTGAGCTAAAGCTTTTTTAAAAAACATGAAACTCCTATTGGCAAGCTGTATTTTGAAGGCTACTTGAGGTGCCTTAAACTAAAATAAACATTCCCCTTCCTTTTTCCTATCTACAGGGGAAATTACATATCTAAATATTAAAACCTATCACATTTATTTAGATATGCTTTAGAATATATGTGCATGTGATAAATTTTGCCTCCAACAACCAAATTAAAAACATGAAAACTCTTCCTGTTAATGAATATTGTATGAATTTGAACCAACATTGTTAATAATTATTGTCATGTGGACACAATAATTATACCTGCCTTAACATATGATTTAAAGTTTTACTATTTAAGGCCGAATCTTGTGGGACTTTAATTTGATATACTTTTAAGTTTTGACCTTTCATAAGACCACAAATCCATCATTCAAGAAAAAATATTAACAGCTCAATAGGACAAACATCTGTGGACCCATTAGTGGATATATGTCCTTAGGGGATAGTTGAGAGGGGGAGTGGATTTTTTTTTTTTTTTTTTTAATTTTTTTATTTAATAATTACATTATATTTACACTCATTTCTGTTCCGATTTTTTTTTCCCCTCCCTCCCTCCACCCCCTCCCCTAGATGGCAAGCAGTCCTTTATATGTTGGATATGTTGCAGTATATCCTAGATACAATATATGTTTGCAGAACCGAACAGTTCTCTTGTTGCGTAGGGAGAATTGGATTCAGAAGGTATAAATAATCCGGGAAGAGAAACAAAAATGCAGATAGTTCACATTCGTTTCCCAGTGTTCTTTCTTTGGGTGTAGCTGCTTTTGTCCGTCATTTATCAATTGAAACTCAGGTCTCTTTGTCAAAGAAATCCACTTCCATCAAAATATGTCCTCATACAATATCGTTGTCGAAGTGTATAATGATCTCCTGGTTCTGCTCATTTCACTTAGCATCAGTTCATGTAGGTCTCTCCAAGCCTCTCTGTATTCATCCTGCTGGTCATTTCTTACAGAACAATAATATTCCATAACATTCATATACCACAATTTACCCAGCCATTCTCCAATTGATGGGCATCCATTCATTTTCCAGTTTCTAGCCACTACAAACAGGGCTGCTACAAACATTTTGGCACATACAGGTCCCTTTCCCTTCTTTAGTATTTCTTTGGATATAAGCCCAATAGAAACACTGCTGGATCAAAGGATATGCACATTTTGATAATTTTTTGGGCATAATTCCAGATTGCTCTCCAGAATGGTTGGATTCGTTCACAGGGGGAGTGGATTTTAAGACTAAGATAAGACCCTCCTGATTCAGTTTCCTGTACATTTTCCGACCCTGGCCTTGATATCCTGTCACACAAATGTCTGCCTATGACTTAATACCTGACATCAAACAGAATTAATGAACAGTATTGATACTGTCATGTCCCTTCTTTTCTGATCATATAGCTAATTCCACTGATAAGAGCAAGTGAACAATGATGCCTCGTTTTTTTATTATAATAAAAACAAAATAGATAAACCCTATTGGTAACTTTTAACTAAATAACATATGCTAGGATAGTACTACTATAGTGAGGAATCATTTCAAATGGTCCTCTGAATTACAAATCTAGAGACCATAAGGCATAAGGCATAAAGCTGATAGGGTATTTAGTTTATAGAAAATTGATACTACAGCATCTTTTTATTATGGTGATGTGATAATAATACCCTCATAAGGAGGGAATTGATGGGAGGCATAACACAATTTTAAAAATTATAATAAGAATTTACATGTAAAATTGCATTAATAATTGTAAGAGGTTGATTTTTTTTTTCCTATTTGAAGTATTGATTTGAAAATTTTAACAGAAAGCCTAATTTTTCCAGGTCAGGTCCTCATGATGTCACAATTTAAATTCTTGGAAATTTCAGGTGAATTATGTGTTCTTAATTTGATGATCTTATTAGCTCTGTTAACAAAATCAGAACCATAAAGTTTGAATTAAAATGATATATTAAATTATATTGAGGCTGTATTAAGCCTTCTTACATGCTCTTAAAACCTGAGTATAGCTGCAAGGAAAAGCTACTTTGGGCTTCGGAGTTGTCCCAAGGACATGACTTGGTATGTCTGTTACTTCCTACAATTACGAAGCAGTGTGAAAATAATTCTAAAACATGGGAGGGCTACAATATAGCTTAAATCTTTGAAATTTTTTCATCTATATCAAGAATTTCCAGTCAACTGGTAGAATTCAACAAAGCACTTTATTCGCTTTTCTCCATGTACCATTATCTCTGTACCAAAAGAGACTGCCCCTCTTTCCCCTGAAATTTTATCAATGCACTGGCCATAGATAATAAAACTTTAATATCTAAGACAACCCACTTACTTTTGGGCAAGAAAAATACAAAGAAGAAAGTACTGTTGCTTTATGCATACAATTCCCAGCTTCATACTTCTTTTAATGTTGTTTCCTTATAGTTCTAGATCAGCACAGGCCATGGAGCCCTATCTGGGTTGGAATTCTCCACTGAAATATCTCTGGTCAAGTATCAGAATTCAACTCCACAAAAAAAGTTCTGCTTGCCTAGCCTTGAGATAATATTGTTATGGTGGGTTCAAGGTATTGCCTTCAAGGACTTACAATGGCTCCCTATTGCCTTCTGGGTGAAGCTGAAATCCTAATCTGGCTGTCAAAATCCTTTATAATAAAGGTTTCCAATTGTTTTTCAAGCCTTTGCTTCCACTGCTCCCCTAAAAGCACTCTCCATTGAAACCAGGCTTCAGAAAATGGCCCCTACTTCCTATTTCTTCATCTTTTCATCTTCTGAAACTCACCTGTAACTGAAAGATCTGTTTTCATTTCTTTTTCCTGTGCTACATTTTCTTTAGGTTTTGGGAGGCAGAGTCTTAGAGTTTTATTGCTTAGACATGTTGCTTGGATGTTTCTCAGTACAGGGCTTTTGAAAGACGAAAGCTGGAGGGAGGGATGCTTAGGAATAGAAGCTTTGGGAAGAATCCTTCCCATATGGTTCCCCAGTAACCATTCCTCTTACAGGGATGTTTCACATTTCTCTATCAAGAAGAAGACAGGATCAATTGAGTCTCCATTCAACCCCATCATTAAGCAAGCAGTGGTAAAACAGTCAGGACAGGATCAAGGTCCCTGCTTACATCAGAGCAGAGAATAAAGAAAAACAGTATGGCATGAGAGAGTCAAGCAAGGAATTCTGGTTCTTACTCTGCTTTCAGAGACTCCCTATATGAATAGGTATTATAAAGGATTAAATAAAGTATCTAAACTGTGTTTCTATCGACCTTATTTAGCAGTTTCATTTAGAAGACACTATAAGTTTTTAGTTCTAGATTCCTCAGCAATTTGTCCAATTCTATATTTTCCTTTTTGTTTCTTTCAATTTTCTTTAATTATTCCCAAACTGAAAGACAGGTATTAAAATCTTGTGCCAATATCATATTACTATCCATGTTTTCTTGTAACTCAACTAACTTTTCCTCTATGAATCTGGAGGCATTTGAAGCATATAAGTTTGATATTGCTATCAATTTACTGTCTATGGTTCCAGAATGATGTAATTTTCTTATTTATCTCTTTATGTTGTGAATGTTTGGTTTTAATTTGTAGCATAGGGGAGACAGGTATGAGAAGAATGAAGTTCTGTTGTAAACTCATGGACTGGTTTGTGCAGCCCTGAATGATTGGGAGATGATATTACAATGAAAATTAGATATTAGTCTTCTCTGCATTGGGTAGCTACCATATTAAGCTTCTTGGTGACTTAGATTACATGGACAATTGCAAATGCTCTATTTCTTTTGCACAATTTTTATTTTGGAAGGAATTTCTATTTTAAGTATTCATGAGGATAGAAGATAGTACTAAATCTCCATTTTGTTGATCTTATGACCCAAATATATTTCTAGCAGAGTCATCTTCTCACTCTCCATAAAGGGAGAAATTGAAGTTTTCCTGGGAGATATGGAATGGGGTATTCCAGAATATATCCATCTATAACTCTTTATTAGTATATAAATATGAATTATTATTTATACAATTCTTATTATATCCAACACCTCATGCTACGTGCCCAAGGAAGTATAATGGTCTAAAGTGGAGTGGTACACAATGGGAGAAAACAACTCTACCATCTCTACCAAATTTCCCCCAAAACAAATGTCTCCCAAATGTCTGCTGGGAGATCCCTATCATCAATTTTTCTTACTTCCTTGGAGTCTAGAAACAATACAGTAACCAAAGGAAATAAATTTTTCTAACATCAAAGTTTGGGCTTCTACTATGTCTTGAGAACCCACACTCAAAAAGGTGAATGACAAGTAACAATCTCTATGTGGGTCCCTTTGGTGCTGGGAAATATGGTGATGGTTATTGTGGGAAGTTAGAAAGAAATGCCTATCTGGGAAGATGGTGCTAACAAGGGCAAGATGATAAAGAGTTTTTAATCTGAATTGTCTCCTAACAAACCCTGGGTAGATTCCCTGATTCCAGAATCCTAGGCAGGTTTTTGACAGGAAAAAAATAACATCATAATCAAGGTCATCAAAATCATCAAGATCATCATCATCAGAATAGCTGGATTTATCCAATGCTTCAGGGTTTTCATGATATTAAACTTCATTTTGTCATTTTATCTACACAAATCTGGGAGACAGATGCTACTATATTCCCCGTTATCAGAAAACTGAGATAAATAGAAGGTAAGTGGCTTGCTCAGGATCACACAGATGTCAGAGGTTGGATTTAAACTGAGATCTTTCTGACTCCATGCCAACTGCTCCCTCCACTGGAGAGCCACCAAACATTTCAAGAGTACTTTACAAAGCACTTTCTTCACAAAGAGCCTGTGAGATAGGGTAGTGCAAGAGTTACTAACCTCATTTTCAAGATGAGGAGATAGAGGTACACAAAGATTAAATATTTATCTAAGGTCATTTAACCACATATAGCAATACTGAGATTCAAATTGAAGTCTTTTGGCCCCATAATCCATTGCGTCGCATTGCTACCCATCCTTTGATAGCATCATGTGTTAGAAAGGCTCTGAATGGGAACCAGAGTAATCAGCTTTTCCTCTAATTAGCTCTTTGACTTTAAGCAAAATGCTTCCTCTCTTGAGCCTCAATTTCCCCAACTATAAAATAGGAAGGATAGAGTAAATCACACCCCATAAACTTGTGAACGTCTAGTTATTACAAGAGACTTATTTTATTAGTTAACTCAATATGCTAAATAAGTATATATATCATCTGTACACTAAATATACTATTCCTTAAATAAGTATGCATCAGGGGCTCCTTCCTGATTTAAAAAAAAAAAAAGGCTTTGAGGGATTTTTTTAAAAGGTTTTTTTTTTAATTTCTTAAATCCACTAAGATAGAACCTGGGAATATCAATATTCAGAGCTCCTTTATTCTAGTCAAGGCTTCCAGTTGTAATTAAGTTGTTTTAGTTGTATCCAATTCTTTGTGACTCCATTTGAGGTTTTCTTGGCAAAATTAATAGAATGGTTTGTCATTTTCTTCTCAAATCTAGTTTACAGATAAGGAAACTGAGGCAAACAGAGTAAAGTGACTAACCCAGCTAGTAAGTAAGTGTCTAAGGCTGGATATGAACTCATAAAGAAGAATCTGTGATTTCAAGTCCTCTGCCCCACCTAGCTACTTAAAGCCTCTAGTTCCTCCTTAAAAAAAAAAAAAAAAAAAAAAAAAAAAAAAAAAAAATCCAGGATTATAAAAATTAAAAAATAAAACAGTTTTTAACTTATAAAATAATGAACACTAAAAAAGTTTACATTAAAATCTATAAACCAAAAAACTCCAGATTGGGCAACTCCTCCCTAGGCACCTATAAACAGGGGTGTGCTGGTAAATGTTTCACAATCATCTCTCCAGGAGGAAAAAAAAAAAAGTACTTACAACATACTTTTACATTTAATATGCATTACTAATCCTTTCTCCATCACTTTAAGTCTAGACAATGAACATAACAATAAATCCAGCCTTGGTTCATATTTTTTGATTTCTAATATGTAAATACTAATGCTTAATTTGTCTCTCCAACCCTGGATGAGCTGGCTTCAGTATACTGCTGCTTGAAATGAGTGAACCTCTGTGTCCCTACTGCTCTCAATTCTCTTCATCTATACCCTGAAGCCTTTCATAGCTCCCTTCCCCTCTTTTACAGACTTGCTTTCATGTAAATGAAATGCATTACAAAATAAAGAAGCAGGTGCCCCAAGTCAACTATGATTTTTTCTCTTTCCTAGTCACTGAAACAAAGCTCTGAAAGGCTTAAAGTCTCACAAGTACTTTGTAATGAGTTTTCCACTTAATCCCATTCAGAAATAATTGGTATCTGCATTACTAACAGCCCTTTTGCAAAGTGTATTAGCACTTAAGGGCACTGAAGATTTCACTTACCTGGATTGGTACATGTTGTGTAGAACCACAAACTCTCAGGGCTAGAAGGTATCAAAGGTCAGTGAATCACAGATTTGGACTTGGAAGGGACCTAAAGGTCACAAAATCCAACTTTTTCACTTTTTGATAATCATGGAAACTGAGGCTCTCCAAAATTTAAGTGCTTTACAAAGATCAGAGATTTTATGATATTAATTAGGTTCTCTAAATCTAAATCCACCATGCTATTTCCTACACATCCCGAGCAGGAAATTCCTCTAAGGCATGGTGGAAAAGTACTCTACCCTCCTTTAAATGCCTCCAATGAGAAATACACTGTTTTTTGAGGCAATTCACTATATTTCCGAATAGTTCCAATTCTTAAGGAATTCTTTTCACCAAGCCTAAATCCCAATCTCTGCAATTTCCATCCCTAACAAGTAAATTACCTTGACCAATCTCAGGTCTTATCACCACTATTCTCTTTTCTTCTCTAAGTTACACATCCATCATATGGAAGGTTCTCTGCTCTACTCACAATCCTGAATAATCTCCGCTTGATAAATTGCAGTTTCTCAATGTTTATCCTAAAATGTGCTGCTCAGAACTGACACACTGCTCCAGATGTGTCTGATCGGGGCACACTATGCCAGAATTGTCATGTTCTTCATTCTAGACACTATATTTCCCTTTCAACATCCCAAAAGGGACTGCTATCCAAACCTCCAAACTCTCCATCCTTTAGTATTTCTTTCTTTGGCTCTTATCCTTGCCCTATCCTCACTTTGCTCCTTCAATTTAATTAACCATTTTTACCATTTACCAACCAATAATTAACCATTTCAACTCTATACTGTCCTCAGTCTCAAATCTCTTGCTCCCTTCCCCAGTTTTATCATTGCATTACTCCAATCGTTTACTTCCTTTAACTCCTACTCACAAATTGCTGAGTGACCCTAGAGGAAATCTCAAAACTGTCCAGACTGAACACATTAAAAATTCATGTTATTCAATTTCAATTAGACCTTCCTACAGAAAAATATTCAGTTCTTATTCCTTATTTTAGTCCCCACAGAAACTATTCTGAGCCTTCCCTTTCCTCCTCAAATCTCCAATACCTTCTCTTCCCTGTTTTATTTTACAGACAAAAATGGAAACCACTCAACATAAATTCACTCCTCTCCTTTTCTCTTTAAAAGTCCTTAACATCATCTATTCTCTGCTCCTTTTGTCCAGTGTCTGACAAAGAAGTAGATCTCCCTTCTTCTTGCCATAGCAGATCTCTCTACAAGATCAGTTGATTCCATCCTTTTCCATCTTCTCCACTAGATTAAATCCTCAATCATTCCTCATCTCTCTCAAATCTTCAACCTTTCCCTGTCAACTTGTACTTTTCCTATGACCTTCAAGTGTGCCCATCCTACCCAATCTTTAAAAAAACAAAAACAAAAAAACCTTTACTACAGCTTCTCAAGTATCATTCTTTATCTCTCTGCCTTTTCTCAGCTATATTGACAAAAGTTATATTACTGTTTACTCTCCTCTCACCCACTTCTCAATTCTTTGCAATCTAGCTTCCAAACCTTCAGCGAAAACTATTCTCTCCAAAGTTACCAATGGTTTCTTATTTGGCAGAGTTGATGGTTTTCCCTTAGTCTTAATCCTTCTCAATCCTTTGTTGCATTACATATTATTGATACCCAAATAATCTACTCTGGGTTTTTGTGATACTACACTCAGGTTTGACTACTATATATCAAACTTCTCCTTTCCCTCTTTGCTGGTTCCATCATCAGGCCTTTTAACATTGGTTGTTCTCCAAGGTTTCTTCTTACACTCTCTTTTTCTCCTTCTACATTTCCTCTCTCAGAAACTTCATTAGCTCTCATAGGTTTAACCTATCCCTATGCAGAAAATTTCCAGATCTATTTATCTAATCTTCATCACTCAACTCAAATTAAACATAACTAAAACTGAACTCTATATCCTTTCCTCTAAATCCTCCCCTCTTCCAAACTTCCCTATTTTTATTGAAGATATCACATCATCTCGATTTTCCACTTTTATAACCTTGGCATTATTCTATCACTCTTTCTCCTCACTCATCCAATCAGTTGCCAATATTGTCTTTTCTACCTTGACAGTGATCTCTCACATTACTTCTTCCCATCCACATAGTTATTGTCTTACTTCTGTCTCTAATCCACCTACCACAATATTGCCTAAGTAATTCCCCAAATGTATTGCTATGTCCATGTCATTTCTTTACTCAAAAGCCTTCAACCCTTCCTCATTAACATCAAATAAGTATAAGATCAATCTCCTGATCTTGGCATTCAAAATCTTCCATGACATAATTTAAGCCAATTTTTCAATTTTATTTTATACCATTCCTCTCCGTGCAGTTTTCATTCCAGCTATAATACTGGGCGCCTGGAGGCCCAGGAAATACTAATGCAGAAGCCCCATTATACTTTCTCCATGTTCATTATGGGTTATTTTGAGTAACCAAGCTCCTACTGATACAATAATTCTTATCAAACAATGCATAAGATTGGAATTCTTTCTAATACCTCTCCTCAAAATTTCTTGAACTCCTCAAATTCATCATTGTCTCCAAAAACTCATCTTCCAGAAAGATCACAACTCATATCAATCCTACCTTTCTG
This sequence comes from Antechinus flavipes, assembly GCF_016432865.1. NCBI lineage: Eukaryota > Metazoa > Chordata > Mammalia > Dasyuromorphia > Dasyuridae > Antechinus > Antechinus flavipes. The sequence goes on from NC_067401.1 coordinate 202,994,945, forward strand.
GTATCCCCAACTCCAAGGGTACCTTCCTCCCTCTGATTGAAGAGGATAGAGGATAGTAATCAGAGACCTGCCCCAATTTTCCATTTAAAGAGGAGGCAGAGTGCAATCACCTCATGATTTCACACCCAGCTGTAGGTCTCCATGCCCTGTCTTCTGTATCCTTCTCACTAATCACTTTGCAATTTCTTTTTTATATATTGTCTCCCCCCATTAGACTGTCTAAGGACAAGGATTTTTTTTTTTTTGCTTTCCTCTGTAATCTCAACATTTAGCATTGTAGTAGATGCTTAATAAGTATTTGTTGACTGATGAATCCAATTGCAAAAGTATTTAGGTAAGACATAAAAACAATGTAAATAAGAGAGAAACAGCTAAGAGTCTTTCCTCTGTCCCTAGTACACAATTAGATGAAATACCTTATATACTCCTGTAGATATACTAATTCTTCCATAATTAATATTATCTTCAGAAAATCAAGAAAGGGATATAATCATTTCAGAACTTGAGGTCTAGTAGTAAAAATTTGAGTTTCAGCACCATCTACGTTAAGAAATTCTATAAAAATTTCTCAGGATGGGCTGGAATCTACTTATTTATACTTCTCTACTTAGTTCTAGGGACATCAGCATTCTACTTGGACAACTTGGCTTGGAGATGCTACAGCAGGACCTCTTCATATATCCCTCCTTTCTTATACCCATACTATTTGCCTCTTCTTATCCCCATGCCCAACATTCTAGTTTCATTTCTGTTTCTTTCCATTCAACTTCCTCTCTTCATTTTTTTCTTTGTCAAGACTGTCCTCACATAATCCTTGTGTCCACCCTAAGATTCCACTGGGAATCTGATATCTTGGAGTTTTCTCCAAAGGACAACAGCTATCTTGCTTTGTTATTGTGGGCACTTAAAGTCTAATTTCAAGCTTACTGAAGCTACTATTTTTAGACCCAATAGAAAGAGCTGTTTTCTCCCTAGAGAATCTATCAAAGGCATAAGAAAACTTTTCAAGACTGGTTGAAATGGATGACTGCTATTCACTTCTGGTGTTTCCCATGGGCACAAATTATGTTGTCAGGAATCTAGAAAGTATTACCAAAGATTATAGAGTCTTAGGCAAGACACTGAAGAATGTAACAACACAGGTTTTATTTCATTACCACCCCTCCACTGAAGCCAAGGGATACAAAAGAGAAAACTTCATTTGGGAAATGAATCTGAAAAAGAAGAAGACTAAGAAGAGAATGGAATTTGGAATTTTAGACTATTAGTTAAAATATAGGAATAACAGATGGCTTAGCCAGAAAGGAACATAACAAGGTTTGTAAGAGTTCCACTTAGATACCATAGAGAATAGTTGATAGAAAGTTTATAGAAAACAAAATCCAAGAAAGATCCAGAAGTACAAACTCATTGTTCCAAATATGTGTGTGTGTGTGAGTGTGTGTGTGTGTATATACATACACACACATATGTCCCCAGTTCAGGCAAGAAGCAACTAGACTCTAACCCACTTCTGGTGTCTCACATGGGCACAAATTATATTGCCTGTGTAAAACACCAGAAGTGGATAAGTGTCTGGGAGGAACATAAAAAGTATTGTCTGAGATTATGAAATCTTGGGCAAGAAACTGAATTCCACTGAGATTTTTTTGATTCCTATTAAAGACAAGGAATGCTGAAGAGAAGAATTGATTTGGGAAATGAAAAATAGGGGTTTTTTTGTTTTTTAATAGTAGCTTTTTATTTTCAAAATATATGCAAAGATAGTTTTCAACATTCACCCTTGCAATACCTTGTGTTCCAAATTTTTCTCCCTCCCTTCTCTCCACTCCCTCTCCTAGATAGCAAGTAATCCAATACATGTTAAACATGTACAATTCTTCTATATAAATTTCTATATTTATCATGCTGTACAAGATAAATCAGATCAAAAATGAAAAAAAATCAAGCAAACCACAAAAAAGGCAAAAATATTATGCTGTAATGCACATTCAGTCCCCACAGTCCTCTTTCTGGATGCAGATGGCTCTCTCCATCACAAAAATATCAGAATTGCCTGAATCACCTCTTTGTTGAAAAGAGTCAAGAGTGAACAATAGTTTAGACAAAAAAAAAAAAAAACAAACCATAAAATGAGGAAATTTGACCTCATGCATACTAAGAGGAAACTTATAACTAGAAAATATCCCTGGATGTATAAACCTTATTCAAAGAAGGTATATAAGGAAACCCAGGAATTAGAGTGAAGGAAAAATTATAGAGATTTGGGGACAAAGATCGATAGAAAAAGAAAAGATATTTTATCATCAAAGTATATTACAGATCACTTGGACAGAAAAAAGAACTAGAAAAGGAGTTTAGAAAATAGATCACACATCTTTCACAGACATATGATATAGCAGTGATAGTTAGTGTTCATTCATTTTGGTATATCCAACTCTGTGACCCCACTTGAGGTTTTCTTAGAAATGGACACTGGAATGGAGTTTCCTTTTCCAGCTCATTTTTACAGATGAAGAAACTGAGGCAAATAGAGTTAAATAGCTTGCCAAGGATCATACAGCTAAGTGTCTGAAGTCAGATTTTAATTCAAGTCCTCCAAGTCCAAATCTGACATTCTATCTATTGAACCATCTAGTTGTCCCATATAGCAGTGATGGGAGACTTCAATGATCTATATCTCTCTCTGATGCTCTTAGTGCCAAAAGCAAAATAACTAATAACTTCTTAACTTGCTTTAATGAAAATTTTATCTTTCAAAAGGTGAAAGAACACAAATTCTATTCCGTATCTCATTGTCACTAAGGGAGAGACTCTGGTTATTGTTGTGGAAATGATGAGAACCTTTTGGGAAAATAACTACTTCTTGAGTTTGACATGCTTCCCAGATTTTTAGGAAGCAGGTTTCAAATGATTCAGAAAAAGGATAGGCAAGATACAATGACCTGGATTTCTACAGAGAAAATGAGCCCAGGAGAAATGGAAAACTTTGAAGAATAGCATTCTGGAGACATAAAGGGGAAAAAGGGGAAAAAAAAAAAAAGACTTGTCCTAAGTGGATTATGCAGATACACAAATAAATTCACCAATAAATAGCCTAGATTTTTCAGATATATACAAGAGATGGAAGAAATGACAAGTAAACAGCAGATAAGAACAAAGACTATAGTGATGCAAAAATAACTTCAGGAAACCTAAAGTCCAAAATGAGTTGAGACTTTATAGGAAGGCTAAGGAGGAAAAAGGTTTTTTTATAGGAATTGTTTTTATACTTAAATTATTTATAGCACTATTATGTGCCACACACTAAATGCAAAGTACTTTACAATTATTATCTCCTTTGATTCTCACAATAACTCTGGGGGACAGTGCTTTTATCCCCATTTTACAGATAAGGAAACTGAGGCAAACAAAAGTTAAATGATTTGCCCGTGGAGCTTGGGTATTTCAGATTCCACGTGCAGTAGATAGAGCACCAGGCCTATTATAGATATTTTATATCTATAATTCCAAAACTGCCATTCAACACAAATGATATTTTTTGGATACAAGTTGTACCATCCACAAATTTGAAAAGTGCCAACTATTCTTTTACTCAAGTAATTTATTTTAAGTTTTTAAATTTATTTTTAACTTAAATACCAAATTAAAAAAAATCCCATGCACACAGAAGAACATAAGAGAAGTTTCAATATAAAATAAATTTCCATTTCAAGAAAGCCTGTATAATAAATACTACCTGTTGTCTTCAAAGCTCCATCTTTTCTTTGCTTCCTTATAGGTTTTCTTTTGTCCTCTGCTGTATGGCTTTTACTTTATTTTTTTCCACTTCCTCTCCCTCCTCCAAAAAGGCTAAAATTAAGCGCAAACACACATACACACACAAACACATCTATAAACACAGACATATACTCATATACAAATATGCAAGATCATACTATGCTTATATCCACCTATCATCTGTTTCTCTAAAGATGGATAACTCCTTCCTAAGCCTAATCTTTCCATATTCCATCATTTATTATACCACAGCAATATTCCGTCAATTATATTCTATTTAAGAAATTGTCTAGGAAAGTTCTCCCCACAATTTTCTACATTCCTTCTATTCTTGACTGCATAGATTTTATTTATACAAGAAAATCTTAATCAAATTAAATCAAAATTATCCATTTTCTTCTTCAACAATGCTCTCACCTTATAATATGGTATAAGGTCTGATAATACTAAATCTAGTGCCTTTATTTCTTTTTCCCTGATTTCCTTAAAATTCCTGACCTTCTGTTCTTCCAAATGGATCCTATTATCATTTTTTCTAACTCAGTAAGGTAAACTTTTAGTAATTTAATTGGAATGGAATTATATAAATAGATTAATTAGGTATGACCATAATTTTATTATATTGTTTTTATCTATCCATGAACAGTAATTATTACTTCAGTTATTCAGATCTAACTTTATTTGTATAAAAGGTGTTTTGTGTTTTATTTGTACAATTCCTGTCTTTTTAAGTAGATATAGTCATATTTTTATACCATCTAGTTATTTTAAATGGTCTAAAACAATATAGATTAATATGATTGCCACATAATGTAGTTTTCCTATTTTTCCCTTTTGATTAAGTTGATTTTAGCTTTAACTTTGAGATAATAATTCCTACTGCTTTTTAAAAGAAAATACATTTTACTTCTGACTTTTTTTTATAGCTTTTTATTTAGAAGTTTTATGTATGGGTAATTTTATACCACTGACAATTGCCAAACCTTTGGGTCCAATTTTTCCCCTCCTTCTCCCCACCTCTTCCCCCAGATGGCAGATTGACCAATACATGTTAAATATATTGAAGTATAAGTTAAATAAAATATATGTATACATGTCCAAAGTTATTTTGCTGTACAAAAAGAATCGGACTCTGAAATAGTGTACAATTAGCCTGTGAAGGAAATCAAAAATGCAGGCAGACAAAAATAGAGGGATTGGGAATTCTATGTAATGGTCCATAGTCATCTCCCAGGATTCTTTCCCTCGGTGTAGCTGGTTCAATTCATTACTGCTCCACTGGAACTGATTTGGTCCATCTCATTGCTGAAGAGGGCCACTTTCATCAGAATTGATCATCATATAGTATTGTGGTTGAAGTATATAATGATCTCCTGGCCCTGTCCGTTTCACTCAGCATCAGTTCATGTACTAACTTTTTTTTTTTTTTAATATTTGTGTTTATTTCTCCTCAAAGTCTTGATTAGAAGAATATCAAGGACATGCCTATTAGCAATGGTAAGTGGACACATAAAATATAGTGTAGCATTCCATTTGAACTCATACTTCCAACTCTCATTGGACTGACAAGTTAGGTTACCAAGGGAAAAAATAGGTTTTAGGAATGACTTTTTGAATCTAATAATTTTATTCATGAGTCCCTATCTTGTATTCTTTCGAACATCAAGCAATTACCAGAATTCAGATTCAAGAAAGGGATTATTTATTAAGAATAGATAGCAATAATAGTAGTTACAAAATACCTCCTTCTTCCACTCCTTCTACCCTAAGAGCACATTTTTCCCTTCCACACACACAAGGTCTCTGGGGAGACTGGCCTTAAATTGTAAGGATAGTGGGAGTGAAGTAAATGTATAAAGAACAAGTGGTACCTACCAATTCCTGGACAAAAAGTCCTTTAATCTTTTTGTAGAGTACTAATATAACAATGTCTTTTTAAAGTGATATTGTTCAATAACTTTCAATTATGTCTGACTTTTCATGAGCCCATTTGGACTCAGGATGGATTTAATGAATCTGTCCATCTCCCCAGTTGCCTGACAACTCCATTTTCCCATTTCTAGCTATTGACTCACCTACAATCAGGCAGAAAAAGAATATAAAAGAAAGGAGACACATGCTTGAGGACACAAGGAGCCCAGTTGCCTTTCCCCCATCCAAGAGCTCACAGCAGTCCTTCTCACTTGAAATCTGACCCAGAAGAGATTATAATATTGGCTCCTTAAACTTTTTGTATGCACATTCAGTACAGCTCGGGTTTTCCTGAGTCATCAATCTTTGTAGCTCCAAAGCCAACTGGAAGACTTTTTATCACATCATACTAATCCTGAGTCATCAGGGACAAAATCAGCACCTGAAGTTCCATGTATTAGCAAGCAGAGAATATAAGAATCTGCTTCAAAGACTGGGCCAATTCTCCCATTTGTGTAAAGGGTATCATCAAAGAGACTAGAAAAGGAGGTAAGTTGCTTTTTTAATAAGTGAGAGAAGGCTAACACAACAGTCAACGTTGAGCACCTACTATGTATCAAGCATTGGTCGAGTATGAAGAAAGGTCAAAGGCAGATTCTGCTTTCAAAGAGTTCACCATCTAACCGTGGGGCAATAATATGCAAACAACTATGTACAAAAAAAAAAAAAAAGATAAAGATAGATAATAGAGGATAAACTGAAGGCAAGAACACTGCAAACTACATAGGAGAGGGAATAAGCTTTAAGAAGCCTGGAAGAACCCTGTGTACATATTAACTGATGAAATGTCAAAGCCCCTAGAAAAAGCCCCCAGTACATTAAATAGTACTCCTATGAGGACATGAACAAAAGCTGCAAAGAAGGAGAATATGTCATTTACAATGCTGGAGAGAACCAAATCAATGTACTGAACTTTTTTAAAAACTATTTTAAATGAATGAATGAATGAATGATTTCAAAGCTTTTTTACTTTGGTTACTAAAGATACAGGGGAGAGAATTCCTGCTCAAATATCCGTTGAATTAGATGAACTTTTAGACCCCTTTTTATTCTGGATTCTTGCAATTCTGTAATCCATATTTATGAGTCAAAATCAACACAAAAACATCAAATTTATTGTGGTTTCCTTTAGGAATAGGGGGTAAAGGAGCTAGTCAAGTATCAAAGCCAAAGAATGTGTTCCCTCAACTATGTATGAAGGAAAAAAATATATATCTTTATTTGAAAGATTAGGAAAGAATAAATTTGTGATTCATATTTATTATTTCATGTTATTTTCACAATAGTCCTGTGAAGCAAGTAGGTCAGTGGTGAGGGTATAAATTGTCTATCATTTTCATGGTGTAAGTAAGTAGCTTTGATATTACAAACCTACACTAGGAGAAAAACTTAATAAATGCTTATTGGTTGATTTATTCATTCTGGAAAAATCACTGGAGGACACCTGAGGGACAAGTCATCAAAGATGCTATTGAGTGGAAATCTCCACATCTGTCAATCAGTCAACATTTAGAGTTGAAATGGTTCCTTCCCTATTCTGACATCTTATGATTCTATTATAAGAGAGGGGGAGAGAGAAGAAAGGGAGAAAGCAAAAGTGAGAACAAATAACAGCAAGATTGAGAGGTGGAGCAGAATGGAGGCAGAAAAGGAAGGAGGGAAGGAGAGACAGAGACAGAGTTGGAGGAGGGGAGGGAAGAAGGGAGAGAGAAAAAGAGAGAGAAGAAAGAGACAGAGAAAAAGAGAAAGAAAGGAGGAGGAGGAGGAGAGAGAGGAAAGAGAAGGGAGAAGGAGGAGAGGAAAGAGGAGGAAGGAGGGAGGGAAACAGACAGGTAGATAGATAGACAGAGATGGAGATAGAGGTAGAAGATTTTCATCCTTGGAGACCACAGAAGCAAAAGCTAAAGAAACAAATTATAAGAATGTTTTATTTTATTTTAATTGTGATGACTATTGTCTGGTGACTACAGTGCTGAGGGGGGAAAATTGATATGAAAAGATTAGCAGTTCTTATCCCTTTTATTTGCCTTACTAAAATAGGTATGACTTGCACCTCTTTCTTTCTTTTTTTTTTTTAAATTTTTAATAGCTTTTTATTTACAAGTTATATGCATGGATAATTTTATAGCATTGACAATTGCCAAACCTTTTGTTCCAATTTTTCCCCTCCTCCCCCCCCCCCTAGATGGCAGGATGACCAATACATATTAAATATGTTAAAGTATAAATTAAATACAAAATAAGTATACATGTCCAAACTGTATTTTGCTGTACAAAAAGAATCACACTCTGAAATATTGTACAATTATCCTGTGAAGGAAATCAAAAATGCAGGCGGGCAAAAATATAGGGATTGGGAATTCTATGTAATGGTTCTTCGTCATCTCCCAGAGTTCTTTCACTAGGTGTAGCTGGTTCAGTTCATTACTGCTCCATTGGGACTGATTTGGTTCATCTCACTGCTGAAGATGGCCAGGTCCATCAGAATTGATCATCATGCAGGGGTCCTCAAACTTTTTAAATAGGAGGCCAGTTCACTATCCCTCAGACTGTTGGATGTCCAGAATATAGTAAAAACAAAAACTTTGTTTTGTGGGCCTTTAAATAAATAAACTTCATAGCCCTGGGTGAGGAAGATAAATGTCCTCAGCTGCCTCATCTGGCCCACGGGCCATAGTTTGAGGACTCCTATATATAGTATTGTTGTTGAAGTATATAATGATCTCCTGGTCCTGCTCATTTCAGTCAGCATCAGTTCATGTAAGTCTCTCCAGGCTTTTCTGACATCATCCTGTTGGTCATTTCTTACCAAACAATAATATTCCATAATATTCATATATCACAATTTATTCAGCCATTCTCCAATTGATGGGCATCTACTCAGTTTCCAGTTTCTGGCCACTACAAAGAGGGCTGCCACAAACATTTTTCACTTGCACCTCTTTCTAAGCCTGTCATTTTATTCTATTAAAAACTGAATTTGGAAAAGCATTTGATAAAATTCAAAATTCATTCCTATTAAAAACACTCGAGAATATAGGGGGAAAATGGAGCTTTCCTTAAAATGATTATTAGTATCTATTTAGAACAATCAGCAAGCATTATATGTAATGTGGACAAACTAGAACCATTCCCAAAAACATCAGGGGGAAAAAAGATTGCCCACTATTACCATTACTATTCAATAATGTATCAGAAATGTAAACTTTGGTAATAAGAAAAAGAGATTAAAGAAATTAGAGTAGGTAAAGAGGAAACCAAATTATCACTCTTTGCAGATGATATGGTGGTCATACCTAGAGAACCCTAGAGAATTAACTAAAAAACTACTAGAAACAATTCACAACTTTAGCAGTGTTACAGGATACAAAATAAATCCACAAAAATCATCAGCATTTTTATATATTACCAACAAAGCCCAAAAGCAAGAGATACAAAGAGAACTTCCATTTAAAATAACTGATGATAATATAAAATATTTAGTAGTCTACCTGCTAAGGCAAAGTCAGGAAGTATATGAACACAACTACAAAACACTTTTCACAAATAAAGTCAGATCTAATCAATTGGGAAAATATCAAGCATTCATGGATAGGCCAAGCTAATATAATAAAAATGACAATACTGCCTAAATGAATCTACTTACTCAGTACCATAACAGTTAAACTCCCAAGAAATTATTTTACAGATCTAGAAAAATAATAACAAAGATCATCTGGAAGAACAAAAGGTCAAGAATTTCAAGGGAATTAATGAAAAAAATGCAAATGAAGATGGCCCAGCTGTGCCAGATCTAAAACTGCATTACAAAGCAGAGGTCATCAAAACCATTTATTACTGGCTAAGAAATATAGTAGTTTATTAGTGGATTACATTAGGTTCACAGGACAAAATAGTCAATGACTACAGCAATCTAGTATTTGACAAACCCCAAAACTCCACTTTTGGGGATAAAAACTCATTATTTGACAAAAACTACTGGGAAAATTGAAAAATAGTATGGCAGGAACTAGGCATTGACCCACACCTAACACTGTATATCAAGATAAGTATTGTAAGCAAATCACAAGAACAAAGTATAGTTTGCCTTTCAGATCTATGGAGAAAGAAGGAATTTGTGGACAAAGAACTGGAAATCATTATTAAACAAAAAATAGATAATTTTGATTATACTATGTTAAAAAGCTTTTGTACAAACAAAAGTAATGCAGACAAGATTAGAAGGGAAGCAATAAATTGGGAAAATATTTTTACATTCAAGGGCTCTGATAAAGATCTCATTTCTAAAATATATAGAGAATTGACTCAAATTTATAAGAATTCAAGCTATTCTCCATTTGATAAATAGTGAAAGAAAATGAACAGGCAATTTTCAGATGAAGAAATTAAAACCATTTCTAGTCATATAAAAAGGTGCTCTAAGTCACTATTGATCAAAGAAATGCAAATTAAGATAACTCTGAGGTACCACTACACACCTCTCAAATTAGCTAAGAAGACATAAAAAGACAATGATGAATGTTGGAGAGAATGTGGGAAAATTGAGACACTAAAATTGAGACTGATCTCAAGGAAAAGATTCAAAATTTAACTCATAACATTGACCCCATGAAGTTTATGCCCAAATATGATGTGGACATGACTTCCAAATGATCCTCCATTAAGCTGGTATCCCAGATTTCATGTCCCTAAAATTGCTACTTGCAGCGCTGATGTTGTATTGGCTGTAAAATCTGGACTGGATTCCAACCCCCAGATTACACTCCTAACTTTTTAAAGTACCAAGATATGAGACTTCACTCTCTTTCACACTTAATGGAAAAGAACAAATAAAACAGGACAAGAATTGATTGTCCTCATTTTTTTATACCCATATGGCCTTAAAGGAGAGAGCTCTAACTTTTCTCTCACCACACAGTCTTTCAATGGATACTGTGGGCAAAGTAGGAAGCCAAGAGAGATGCCTAAGGCTGACGCAGGCCTTCTTCAAGACTCCAACAAGTCTAATTAAGCCAGTGGTCCTCAAAGTATAGTCCAAAAAATTGTTGAGGTCTCTGAAACCCTTTCAGAGGATCTACAAATTCAAAAATATTTTTTATTTCTAATATAGTAAATAGCTATAAATATAACCCATGTGAACCAAAACTCTTTGAGCAGATCCTCGATAGTTTTTTTTTAACAACATGAAGATACTGAGAACAAAAGTTTGAGAACCACTGATTATTAAGCAGTCAATTGAAAGGAGAAAAAAGGATTCTCCCAACCATGTGGTTGACAGAAGAGAATTGATTAAAAAAATACCTTCAAGGTACCTCCTTCTTGTTTTTTGTTTTTGCTTTTGCTTTTTTTCTCTCTCAGAAGTAAACTCTCTAGAATTTTCCAAATAGATTTCATTAGTCAAGAAAATTATTGGGGTTTGATCATGTACCAGACTCCCATTACACATGTATTTTTAAAAATTATTCTGAGAAAAAAAAATCCATAAATTTCACCAGACTTCCAAAACAGTCCATTTTACACACACACACACACACACACACACACACACACACAACTTGCTCTAAGACATAGGTTTTGAACCAAAAAAGTGATATTCTCATTCGAGGAATATCCCATAATTTCAGGCTTGAAATGGACTTCAAAAACCATCTGTTCCAATAAAAATTCAGACAAGAATCCTCTTGGTATTATACACAACTGTTTTGGAAAGCATCTAGTAGGACCTCTTCCAAAAACCTGATCCAGGATTTCACTTTGGCATGAAAGTGACTGAGTTCTCAATGGCTTTGACAGAAACATGGTACTGAGAGAGCTCATCTCTTAGATCCTATTAAGCTACCAAGATTTTCCATGTGAGCTTGGCAATGGAGTGTCTATTATTAGAAACCAATCCAACTAAGTACAACCAAAATAAAACCCTCATCATCCAAGAACTGGCCAACATGTGATCGAATTTTTTGGCCACATAATTCATTAGGCCATTTCTTCATGTATGGAAGATTGGGATCAATATAATAGAAAGCATCACCACACAGATCCTTGCAGGATTGAAATATATTAGTGATGTACTTGTAGCTTATCTGTTGGAGCTCTGCCCAAAGAGCTAAGATAGGACAAGGGAAACAGATATTGGGGCTGCATAAGGACAGACTCCTTCCTGACATTTTTCAAGCTTTCAGGGGATTTCCAAATGTATTTAAGGTTAAACTATTGAGACTGATTTTTGATGAGATCTTGAAGAGTAATGGGGATAAGAGAGACAGAAACCAAACCAAGTAAACAATAGGTGGTGTTATGGAAACTTGGGCCTTGGCCAATAATAGAAGTTAGAACAGTTAGTTGAACTTTTCCATCTTGGATTGAGCTGAGCAGTGTCAATCACTGATATTTCCCAGTGTTAGAAAAAAAACTTCAAGGAGCCAGGGATAAAGAATTCTAGAGCTAGACAGCAGTCATTTGAGTAACAGAAACAACAACAACAACAACAAAAACTGTTTTGGAGAGTTTCCTCTGTACTTTCCAGTAACTCTCCTGTTATCTACCTCATTTACTCTCTTGTTTTACTCTTTCCTTAACATTGCTGGACACTAGGGAATCCAGGGAAGCTACTCCCACATTCCCTCCCTGCTCTGGAGGCCACAAACTATAACTATATCTTTTAAAACTGATACTTTTATTTTAAATGTTTTTTCAGTATGCCTAAGATAACATGTTACTATCCTGATGAATTTTCAAATTTGTGCCAATTCTACTCATTTGAAAACTAGTTGCAAAGTTGTAAATGGAAGAAGCATATCTGGAAAAGGAACAGATTTAAACTCCTTTAACAAAAGCAATTTGGATTTTATCAGCACAAACTGGTAAGGGCTTAGGCTTCATATTTAAGTGATGGTACAGTAGATTAGAGAAAGTATTTGGGCCAGATTTATCCTGAGACACAAGTGAATAAGAAGTCCGGGCTGTAGAAAGGTAAAGCTTGAGCTTTTTTTTTTCTCCTTGGGTTTAGCTATGTTGGCAATCTGGGTTTGAAAGGAGAGACAAACCCTGAGGCAGTGGAGGAAGTGAGTTTCTCTTCCCCTCATATTACTCATAGTAACTCCAGTATATTACTAGTTCAACCTTCTTTATTTGCAAATGCCACCAAAAACTTATGCTGCATATGAATATCTTTGAACAATTCTCAAACAAAAATATCCCCTAGACTATATTCAGCCTCATCAAAAGCAACTTCATGTTGACATGACTGACTGAAGGAAACCGTAAGTATTCCACCATTATGAACCCACAGGAAAACACAGTGTTTCCCTAGGAGCTTTGCCCTCCCAGGAAATATGAGACAAAATTGCCTTGGGGACTCAACCCAGAGATCTCACAGGAACAATTACTCACTGATGCAATCAGGCTCCCAGAGATTTCTGAAAATCACCAGGTCCTCTGCTGTTTTCTATGTAGGAATCCATTGTGTCTATTTCTCCCCCCAAACAGGATAAGGAATCACATCAGATCACCAGCTCTGAGCTTGAGCCACTACTGGGCTCAGGGACATCAAAATTCTCAACCAGCTCTAACTCAATAATCCTATGATTTTTAATCTTATAGTATAGCATGTAACACACCTCCTCTTCTATCCCCCTCCTTAACAAGATAGTAGAGGGACTAGGGTGCTGGATTCAGAATCAGGAAGACCTGAATTCAAATCCTACCACAAGACACTTACTGGCTGTGTCATTTAAATGCTTTCAATCTCACTTTCCTCATCTGTGAAGGCAGCTAGATGGTACATTGGATAGCGTACTCGCCTAGGGTCAGGAAAACCTGAGTTCAAATTCAAACTCAGATAATTACTAGTTGTGTGACCCTGAGCAACTCACTTACTTCTATTTGCCTCAATTTCCTTGTTTGTAAAATAAACTGGAGAAGGAAATGGCAAACCAAGAAAACCCCAAATGGAGTCATAGAACAACCGAAATGGATGAACTTCTTTTTTTTTTTAATTTCAATACTTTATTTTTCCAAATACATGCAAAGATAGCTTTCAAAGTTTCACCTTTACAAAAACTTGTATTCCAAATTTTTCTCCCTTCCATAGACAGCAAGCAATCCAATATATAGGTTAAATATGTGCAATTCTTCTAAAAATATTTCCATATTCAACTGACTAAACTTCCATATTTATTCCTATACTCCAAAATCTTTCATCTTGCTCTCATTCATAAGTGTTCCATTTCCATGCTCATGAACTCCAAAATCTTAATCATGTTTTATTATTCTATCTTTCCCTCTACCTTTTGACCTCTCACCCCGTATTCCCCTTCACCATGACCACCATTCCTTCCCTCCTATTGTCTTTTCATAAACATTGTAGAAGGTGAAACTTTGGAGAAGTATACTTGAAACAAGTTGTTAACTCAGTGGAATTGATGAGATAATGTTTTTCTAGTTCACATATATCTAGTATGATATAATGATATAATCACTCTAGATTGGCTTATACTCAATATATTGTAATGATGTAATTGTAATAGGGTATTTAAACTGGGGACAAAGAGGAGTCTCAGAGGAGACTGGTTCAGACTGACAGACTGGCAGACTCTGGAGGAGACTGGATCAGACTGAGACTGAGTCAGATTATGACAGAAACCTAACCGGAAAATTACAGACCATCACTTTTATGCTTTCCTACATCACTCTATACTCTCTTCTGTTCCCTATTTTGATCTGTTGGTGAATCACTTTAACACTATACTAATCTCTACATTTAAATCCCTTGCCCACTTGTCCTATAACCAATCACATCTTAACAGATCTCAAACTTGGACAACTTCTACCATCTGTCTCTTTTGTTCCTATTTAGAGCAGAGGTAGATAAAATCAGGAAACTAAAATGACTGGGTCCACTTTAAATTTTAAATTCATACGAAGCATACAGCAAAGGACTATCTTTCCCCTACCTCATATAGGTGAGAGAAGATATTTATTGTTTTGTTCTGTAATTTTAATATTTTTAAACTATTCATCAGAAACATTTACTAAATAGAAGCAAAGCATAGTATTTTATCCATAAATTTGGGTCTCCCCCTGCTGCATACAAGGTCTGTGGGGAAAGAACATACACAAATTTATACATCATCTTTTTTTTTTTTAAAGGAGTGATTATTTATTTTTAATAGTATTGAATTTTCCCAAATACATACAAAGACAGTTTTCAACATTCATTTTTGTAAGAATTTATGTTCCAATTTTTTTCTTCTTCTCTCTTATCTCTCCCCTCCTTAAGACAGCAAGCAGTCTGATATTGGTTAAATATGTGCAATTCTTTTAAATATATTTCCATATTTGTCATGTTGTACAAGGAAAAACAAATCAAAATTAAAAAGAAACACAAGAAAATGCAAACAAATAAAAAAGGTGAAAATATTATTCTTCAGTCTGCATTCAGTCCCATAGTTCTCTCTTTGGATGTGGATGGTATTTTCAGCAAGGGTGATTATTTAGATCACGTGCAGCATCATCTTAACTGGGCTTTCATTACAGCAAGGCAATCTTTTTAAACCTTGCATTTGCTATCTCTCTACCTCATCTATTCCAAATCTTTTCTTCCCTCCTCAAGCTTCCCTAAAGACTCCCAACCTCACCTTCTTAGATAAAAATTTTGCTTCAAACTTCCCCAAATAAAATAAAGCAATTTTCTGAGAGTTCCCTCTTCCCTCCTCCTCACCTCATATCACTCAGACATCTTCCCTCACTGTCTCTTCCTCCAGACCTTTTTCAGATGAAGACATGACTTTTCTCCATACCAAAGCAAACATCTTAGCTTATCATCTCCTATTGCATTATTTCAAGCAGTTGGCTTTTGTTTTTAATATCAATCCCACTATCCCTATAAATTTCAATCTCTATATATTGGACCCTTCCTATTGCCTATAAATGCACTCTATATTTTAAAAATTCTTATCTGATCTGACTACTTCTACTAGTATGTCCTATAGCTCTCTTCCCCTTTTCAGCTAAAGTTCTTGAGAAAACCAGCTATAATAAAAAACTCTACTCCTTTTCCTCTCATTCTCCTTAACTGTCTACATTCTGGCTTCTGACTTCATCTTATGGATCACATAATACTCTCTTATGGATCACAACATAACATTCTCACTCTTTTTGTTGTTGTTTACTTGCATTTTGTTTTCTTATTAGTTTTCTTTTCTTTTTGATCTGATTTTTCTTGAGCAGCAAGATAATTGTATAAATATGTTTATTATGTATTGGATTTAACATATATTTTAACATGTGTAACATATATTGGATTGCTTACCATGTGGGGAAAGGAGGGGGAAATTTGGAACACAAGGCTATGCAAGAGTCAGTGTTGAAAAATTATCCATGCATAGGTTTTGAAAATAAAAAGCTTTAACTAAAAAAAAAAAATACTCTTGGGTCAGCTAATTGGTGTAGTGGAGAAAGCACCAGCCCTGAGGTCAGGAGGACCTGAGTTCAAATATGATCCCAGACACAACACTTCCTAGCTAAGTCAATTAACCCCAATTGCCTCAGAAAAAAAAACAAAAAAAAAAAAAAAAAAAAAAAAAAAAAAAAAACCTTTCTAAAGTTGCTGACAATCTCTTCATTGATAAATCTAATGGCTTTTTCTTCTTCCTTCTTGACTTCTCTACAGCCTTTGCTACTGTTATTACTTGTCTTTTCCTCGATAGCCCTTTTCTCCAGTTTTCATGAAAACACTCTCCCCTGGTTCTCCTACCTATCTGACTTTTTTTTTTTTTTTTTTTTTTTTTTAGTTTCTATGCTGGATCTTCACCCAAGTCATGCTTGCTAACAATGGCTGCCCTGCCCCCAGGGCTCTGTACTGAGCCTTTCTCTCTTTTTCTTCTATACTGTTTCATTTGGTGATCTTATCATATTAATATTAATTGAATATGGATTCAATTATCACTTCTATACAAAGATTTTCAAAATCTTATCCTATCCTAATCCTAAACTCCAGTCACACTTACAATTTCAAATGACTATTATACATCTTGAACTAGATGTTCTGTAGGTATCTTAAATTCAACATGTCTAAAACAAAATTCCTTATCTTTCCCCAAATCACTATGATTTTCTGAAATTCCTTATTGCTGTCAAAGGCACCTCTGCCCCATCATTCCCTTAAAATTGCAATCTAAGCATCACCCTAGACACCTCACTCTCTCTCAACCCCCATATCCAATCTCTTGTCAAGGTCCATTCACTTTACCTTGGTAACATCTCTATCTTTCTCTTTTCTGACATTGCTGCCACCCTGGTAACTGGCCCTCATCACCTCACACCTAGATCACTGCAGTAGCCTGCTGGTGGGTTTGCCTGCCTCCAATCTCTCCCACTCCAATACAAATTTTCACTTAACAGCCAAGGTGACTTTCCCAAAGTGCAAGTATGACTATGTCACCTTCCATACTCCCACACCACCACCCTGACACACATACTCAATAAACTCTAGTGGCTCCTTATTATATTCAGGATAAAAGATCTTCCCGATCTGGCCCTTTCTCACATTTCCAATCTTCTTGTACTTTTCTCCTCTACTCATTCTATGATCCAGTTGTACTAACCTATTCATACACATTACTACATCTCCTGACTGCAGTCCCCCACACCCAGAGTGGTCTTCCTCCTCACTTCTGCTACTTGCCTTTCCTGCCCTAGAAGAGTCAGATCAAATTTTATTTTCTTTAAGAGGTCTTTCCCACTCAACTCCATCCCCCACCCTCTTGCTTTCCCTCTGAGAGGAAGAAGAAAAAGAGAAAGGGAAAAATATTTGTTAAGCACCTACTATGTGCCAGTTATTGCTTTAAGTCCTTTACAAATATCCACTCATTCACACAGCAACCCTATGAAGTAGATGTTAGGATTCCCAATTTTATAGCTGAAGAAACTGAGACAGGTAGAGGTTAAATGGCTTGTCCAGCTAATCCAACTGTCTGAGACCAGATATGAATTCAATTCTTCCTGACATTAAGCCTAATGCTCTATCCACTGCCCCACCTAACTGCCCTAAAATTACCTTTCATTTGCATAGAATATCTGTTTTTGAATGTTTTCTCCCCCTTAGAATATGAGCTCCTTGAGGGTGGGAAGCATGTTTAACTTTTTTCTTTGTTACACTAGCACTTACAGAGTGTGTAGCATACAGTAAGTGCTTAATAAATGTTTGTGATTAATCGATTGACTAATGGACCAATTTTAAGGTTTACTAAGAGCTACATTATCTTTTTTTTTCTCAGGCCAAAAAAAAAAAAAAAAAAAAAAAAAAAAAAAACAGAGCAAAAGAAAAATGGGTCAGGGTTATAAGTAGCAGTCCCAAGTCCCAGAAACCACAGAGATGGGAAAAAGAAGCAACTGCAAGAAAGTTATGAAATGGCCTGTAACTCAAAGGGAGGAAACTCAAGAGCCATATAAGAAAGTACCCATCTTAGAGATTTATGAGCTGCATGACCTTGGATACTTCTCTGGGGCTCAATTTCTCATCTGCCCTAAATACTCCTGCATGTTTTCAGGCTCTCTTCCAGTTTAGTGTCTGGCAGCTCGCTTTTCGTGTTCATGTAGTTCTTGCCAAATAACTACAGCATCCCTGCCCTTAGCATAAATTATGGATCCATTGACTTCTATACTTCTTTACCAGCTCTAATCTAGCATCCTGTGGTCTATATTTCCCTCCAAAGCTCAAGGAGAACAGGGGCCTCCCAAGATTCATGTTGCTTCCTCCTCATCAGCCCAGTTTTTACTTATTGGTCAGAATTAAGTCTAGAATAACAGTTACTGTCCTGGCTTCCTCTGCCTTCTAAAAGATGAAATTGTCAGCTTGACATATCAAGAATTAATCAGATAATAAGATTCTAATGGAATTAAACTTCCAGCAGATGCTGCGTTACCTGAATATATCCATCACTACTGTAATCTTTTCTCAGTGCCAGGTATGGGAGCTATATTCAGAAAGCATTGTCACAACTCACCTGTTCCCCCCAGATAAACCTCCTGAGTGCCTTCTTTATTAAAAAAAAGCTTCCAGCCCATACTACACACACACACACACACACACACACACACACACACAAATCTTACACTCAGAAGTGATTATGTGGAATTGCACATGCAAGACATTTGTGCAGTATTTTTATGGAGGCAGCACGAAATGGTGGATAAAATTCTAGGTTTAAAGCCAGGAAGACCTTTTTTCACATTCTGCTCTCACTCTTCCAATTTCTATGACTCTAGAAAAGTCACTTACACATCCATAATCCTCCAACTGCTCCCTAGAGTCTTAGCTGAATCAATCTGCAAGTTTTTACTTGAGTACTAAAGGCACTGTAGTTACAAAGTCAAAAATGGAGCAGTCCCTGTCTTTCAGGAACTTACACTCTAACGGGATCTATAGTCAGGATACAATCAAAGTGAACACAACTTAGTTTGCAAAAGGCAGGCTTCATCATCTGAGAAGGGAGAGATTAGGAAAGTATTCATGAAGAAGTTGATACTTGAGCAGAATTTTAAAGGCAATCAGGAATTCCGAGGACCAGGGGAGAGGAAAGAATGGATTCCAGACAAGGATCTCCAAGTTCAAAAGCACTGAGGAGGGAGAGTGAATGTTATCTGTGAAGAATATCAGTAGGACAAGATGACAACATCTTGTGAGGAAAGTGAGTTGTAATTTGCATTAGTGGAGGGAATTCTCATATCAGGAGTTTTCAATGCAGAATAATTCATAGATCCTTCAAGAATAAAGTGTTTTGAAGCAGAGCTTCTTATGTAACTGAATGTGGGAGTCACAACATTATGATTTATTAGCAGTAAATGTTTGATTTGTATACCTATTACATATATATCTATATACCCAGGGTCATATAAAAAAATAGGCAGAAAAAGCCCTACTTTAAAGAATGTAAACCTGTCCTCTTAAGAGCATGGTTATCAAAGTATCAATATCTCTACATTTATAGAAGAGCTCAGAAAAGTCAAGAATTGTCTAGTTCACACAGTAGCTCAGAACTCTAGGACACAAATATCACACTCCCTAATAGTAAATACTGCAGATATGAGGGCCAGACTCTGACTCTGGACTCTGATCACTGGACTCTGATGACTCCGATGATTCTGGAGGAGAGAATGAGGCTGATGACTTTGTTCAGCTCAATTCATTTAGGATTTAAGGTCCTCTTCAGGAATGAAGGATGAACAACTACTATTCTAAGTGTGAACTACTAGGCCCAAATGACAAAATGAACATTAAGAGAAAAATCAAGGCAAAACGCATTATTTTCCTCAGTAATATTTTATTTTTTCCAAATTCATGTAAAGATAATTTTCACTATTCATTTTTTTAAAGATTTTATGTCCAAATTTTTTCTCCCTTCCTTCTTTACCTCCCCCCTTTCCAAGACAGCAAGTGATCCGATATAGATTATATATGTACAATATTTTTAAGCACATTTCCATCATCATCTTGCATAAGGGAAGAAACTTCTAGTACTTTGGCATTTGAGCCAAAATTTACTTCCTTTGAGAAGTCCTTCTTTTGGCTACTTGAAAACTTAGCCAGGATTCTATTTGGAGTTTGTTGTCAAGCCTAGTCTCTAGGCTTGTCTACATGTCTATGAAAGTCATTCTGTACCCAGCACTGGAAGCATATGAGGAAGACCCACAACACTCTGCACTCTGCACTTGGGGAGCTGCACTTCCCAACAGTGATGAATGACCAATAATGGAATGAAGCTAGAGCCCAATGCCAAGTATATGGTTTTATAGACAAACTGTCTCATGGGGTCACTGTAACATTATTATATAGCTGACTAGAACACCTGCTTAATATGTCAGATATTGAAAAAGCTGAATGGATCGCAAAGTAAATGTGGAGATTTAAATATAAATGTATATAACTCATATTTTGGACCTGTGTTTTTTGTTCATTTGGACCACAGCTATGTCCCCTTTGGGTTTCAAATCTAAGGCTGCTGTAATTTTATCCAACTTATTGTTGGATCATTTTTCAATTGTATCTGACTCTTTGTAACCTCATTTGCGGTTTTCTTGGCAAAGATACTGAAGTGGTTTGCCATTTCCTTCTCTGGGTCATTTGACACAGTAGTAATTCTTGTTTGTTATGTCATTCGAATTTCTTTCTTTTTGTTTAGGTCATTTAAAAAGTTGTATTTCAAATACCTGAAAAAGTTGTCTATATACTATCAGTTTCAGTTAATATGTTGGTTAGGTTGCCTTGGTTGTTTTTTTTTTTTTTTCCTTTTCTATTATTTTTTTTTTAATAAGTGAAAAAGTTCAGGTTAGGAAAGGGAAAAGAGACATGGAGTCAGGATTCTGTGTCTCAGGATCACTGAGAGGTAGAGGGTTTAAACAAAGATCTTTTACTAAAATCATTCCAACATCCTGGAATAGAAACAATTTTCAAACCATTTAAAAATAGTAAAAAATAAAAATAAAAAAAAAGATTGGGGCACGGGGAATAGTCAGCAAGAAGGTCCCCTATGGTTTCAGGGGCCTCCTCTCAAAGTCTCACAACCACTTTTATATTACTATTGCTTAAAAGGCCCACATCTGGGTCCCAGATCAATCTACCCAGGGGCAATGTTAACCCCAACTTTCCCAGAGCTGCACTACCACTTCCTTGTTTATTTCTAATCTCTCCTAATGCTAAGAGAGTATCTCAAATTTGTCTTGCATCTTGTATCCTTATTTATACATAGTTTGCTCATCTTCCCATTAGAATATGAGTATCTTGAGAACAAGAAGTAGCTTTCCCCTCCCACTTTTTGAGTCCCCAACATTTAGTTTGGGGCTTGGCATATAGATGTTTAATCACTGATTGTTAACCTGTTGACTTTCAGCAGTCCCTGTTAAGAGTTTTGAAGGGGGAAAGTGGAAAGAGAAGAAAAAGTGGAGTATGTCAGTGTATTAACTCATATTTTCCTAGTTCATGAGCCATAACAGGAGATGATATAAAAACAAAAATAAAATTGAGTTCCCTTTATTACCCATTGTCTGGATAGTATAGAGGTAATGAAGTATACTAAATAGTATAGTATAGTATAGCATAGAATAGCATAGCATAATGTATAGTATAAGAGAACATAAGATATAAATAATCCACAGTATAGAAATCTTAGATTATGAGAATTATTCCTAACCCAATTTCATTACTTTCACTGAAGAATTATTCATATCTAGTATATTAGATTGTTTCCTTCTGACACATATTATCTGTATCAGCCAGTTTTACAGTATTTGAGTTTGTTTGGTTTTTTCCTCCCTATCCATAAAAGTCAGTTTAAGACCCTCTTGATCAGAGAAGTGAAGCTTGTGTGTAGGCTGTTGCTATGATAGTCCCAGAGGAATAGCAGGTATGTTTCCCCTCCATTAGAAAAGTTTCAGAGGGTACCTAGAAATTATATGATACCTAGTTTCATTTTCACAGCTGATGAAAGTTATATTAAAGAGTAAGATCACTGAACATATAAGCAAATGATCTATTGGGGAACTGACCACTTGTCTTTTATTTATTTTTTTTTTAATGGAATTTATTTTTATTTTTATTTTTTTTTAATTTTATTTTATTTAATAATAACTTTGTATTGACAGAATCCATGCCAGGATAATTTTTACACGACATTATCCCTTGCAATCACTTATGTTTCATTTTTTCCCCTCCCTCCCTCCTCCCCCCCCCCCCCCCCAGGATGGCAAGCAGTCCTATATATGTTAAATATGTTGCAGTATATCCTAGATACAATACATATTTGCAGAACCGAACAGTTCTCTTGTTGCACAGGGAGAATTGGATTCAGAAGGTAAAAATAACTCGGGAAGAAAATCAAAAATGCAAATAGTTCACATTCATTTCCCAGTATTCCTTCTTTGGGTGTAGCTGTTTCTGTCCATCATTTCTCCAATGAAACTCAGTTAAGTCTCTTTGTCAGAGAAATCCACTTCCATCAGAATACATCCTCATACAATATCGTTGTCGAAGTGTATAATGATCTCCTGGTTCTGCTCATCTCACTTAGCATCAGTTCATGTAAGTCTCGCCAGTCCTCTCTGTATTCATCCTGCTGGTCATTCCTTACAGAGCAATAATATTCCATAACATTCATATACCACAATTTACCCAGCCATTCTCCAATTGATGGGCATCCATTCATTTTCCAGTTTCTAGCCACTACAAACAGGGCTGCTACAAACATTTTGGCACATACAGGTCCCCTTCCCTTTTTTAGTATCTCTTTGGGGTATAAGCCCAATAGAAACACTGCTGGATCAAAGGGTATGCACAGTTTGATAACTTTTTGGGCATAATTCCAGATCGCTCTCCAGAATGGCTGGATTCGTTCACAACTCCACCAACAATGCATCAGTGTCCCCGTTTTCCCGCATCCCCTCCAACATTCATCATTATTTTTTCCTGTCATCTTGGCCAATCTGACAGGTGTGTAGTGATATCTCAGAGTTGTCTTAATTTGCATTTCTCTGATCAATAGTGACTTGGAACACTCTTTCATGTGAGTGGTAATAGTTTCAATTTCTTCATCTGAAAATTGTCTGTTCATATCCTTTGACCATTTATCAATTGGAGAATGGCTTGATTTTTTATAAATTTGAGTCAGTTCTCTATATATTTTGGAAATGAGACCTTTATCAGAACCTTTAATTGTAAAGATGTTTTCCCAGTTTGTTACTTCCCTACTAATCTTGTTTGCATTCGTTCTGTTTGTACAAAGGCTTTTTAATTTGATATAATCAAAATTTTCTATTTTGTGATTGGTAATGGTGACCACTTGTCTTTTATAAGGGAATAGAAAGCTTTATTAAGAGTTAACCTTTCAGGAAGCCATAGAGACAAGAAAGAATCTTTGGACCACAATTCATTTAGATTTCTAAAACGGCTTTTGTAATCTTCCATACCAAGTCACAACGGGATTGGGCAGAATTATTTTACCATGAACGATGAACTGGCAGCAAAGAATAGAGATGAATAGGCACTTGTCTAATAGTAACATCTAGCATTTATATAGAGCTTTCAGGTTTACACATCACTTTATAATGTTTCATTTGATTCTCACCACAACTCAGGAAGGCAAGTGCCATTATTATTCCCATTCTATAGATGAAGAAATTGAAGCTGAGAGGTTGTGACTTGCCCACTTATCTAGTGAGAGAATGATTATTTCTCACACATATTAATGGCCAATTATTGAATTAGGAATAGAGATTCCTCCCCCCTTTTATTTCCTAATTTTGAAATAAGCCCCTAGTATGTTATTCAGCTAGCATTTGAAGGACATTGATAATGAGATTGAATTAACTTTCTCCACAATCTTGTTTAGATTGGACTTAAGAGGGGAAGTCCATTGTGTTCTAGAGAGGTTAGTTGGTAGAGCAGGAGTGGAATTCTTTGTCTAGATTACTCAGGCTGGGGATATTTGAGTAAAGATAAGTAAGAGTGACATAATCAGTCAATCTCCACTCCCTCATTAGACTATGTCCCCTCTCATTATAATATTCATTCTCTCATTTTCCAATTAGATTTGATTGTCATCTGTCAGATACAACCATTCTTCCAAGGACACAAGTATCATGATCCATCGTTGATTCAAGAGAAGACCAAATGACCATTCTTTTATTACTCATTAATTATTTCATTAATTACTCACTAATCCCATAATTGCACATTTATTTCATAATTACTTATTAGTAAATAAGTATATAAATTATGTCTCTCAAATTTTTTATATGTCACACTAGTAAATGTTCAAGGCAGGATCTGAATCCAGGTTTTCTGAATTTCAAGTCCAACATTGTCCACTGCAGGTTCTCCAGCTAAAGGCACTGAAGAATAGGGTTTTATTCTTGGATTCATATTCTAGATTTTCTATTTAAAATCTATGTGACTCGGGTAAATTACTTTCTCTCTCTAGAATTTTTTCCTCAATTGTAAAATGAAAGAGAAGGATTCAAAAATGGCTAAGGTCCCTCCAGCTTGAAAATTCTGGGATCCTTTCCAGTAAAGTGGGTAAATTGGATGTAAATATCTCAGGGTTGTGTGATTTGGCAGAATTCACTAAGTGAAGCTACAGTATATGCAAACATGAGATCATGCATTTAGGGGAATATTATCCAAAGTATGATTAAAGTCAATCAATAAACATTGATTAAGCACCTACTATGTGTGCCAGTCACTGAGCAAAGTGCTGATGATATAAAAGGCAAAAGGTAATTTCTGCCTTTAAGGAGTTTACAATCTAATGGGAAAAGACAATTGGCAAAGGAAAGCAAGAGAGAATGGAGGATTAAGAGGGAAAAGTACCAGTGGGGACAAAATGAAAAAAGTCCAGAAAAGGATATCCCAGTGGGAAATGAAGAGATGGCTGACCTAGGATACCTCCTTAAGTGGAGCTTCTGAGAGGAGAGGTTTACTCTCTAGGGAAGAGAGTATTGAGATAAGAGTTCCAGGGCTGATATATTACATAAGGAAGAGGTTCCTGTGGCTTAACAGAGGACTTTTAGGAGGCCAGACTCCAAAATATCACCTATAATTCAAGAAAATGTGGGAGTCACTGTATAGCCCAATATACTGAGTGCCTGACTTATAGTTGAAGAGAATAGCTTCAAATTCAGACTGTTCTTTGCTACCTTGGGTGACTTTGGGCAACTCATATAAATCTTTGGAGCCTCACTTTTCTCATTTGTTAATGAATGGGCTGGACTAGGTAACCTCAAAGTTCTCAACTAGTGTGAAAGGTATGATCCTATGATCCCATCGGAAGCTAGGACAGTGGATAGAGAGAGCTGGGCCTTGAGTTAGAAAGACTAATCTTCAGACATTTCCTAACTGGTGATTCTGGGCAAGTCACTTAACTCTGTTTATCTCAGTTTCCTCATCTGTAAAATGAGCTGGAGAAGGAAATGGCAAACCATCTTAATACCTCTGTCAAGAAAACCCCAAATAGGGCTACGGTCAGACAAATCACTCAACACTTTTTCTCCTCAAGTCTGTAAAACTCAGAATAGGAAATGTCTTCAAGGACAAATAAAAATGAAATCCAAGGATTCTGGCAAATGTATGCCTATATAATCTTATAGCCTCATACCCTGTACTAGCCCCTCTGCTTCTTTACCAGAAAACATTTTTAAAAAAACACTATGACATTGGAAAATATGTATTTGCATATTATAATCCTTGCCTTCTTAGCAGAATGTAAGTTCCTTGTGGATAAGAACTGATTTTCTTTTTTCCCCTTTTTTTAAAAGAGTATTTTAATAGTATTTCATTTTTCCAAATACAAAGAGAGTCCTCACCATTTACCCCTGAAAAACCCTGTGTTCCAAATTTCTCTCCTCCTTTTCCTACCTGCTCCACAAGATAGCAAGGAATTTGATATAAACATGTACAATACTTCTAAACACTTTTATATTTGTCATGCTGCACAAGAAAAATCAGATAAAAAAACCTACAATAACAAAAAGCTGAAAATACTATTTTGATCCACATTCAGTCTCTACAATTCTTTGTGATTGGCTTTCTCCATCACAAGTTTATTGGAATTGACCTGAATCATCTCATTATTGAAAAGAGTCAAGTCCATCACAGCTGATGATCATATAAGCTTGTTATGGCTTTATACAATGTTCTCTTGGTTCCGTTCACTTCACTCAGCATCAGTTCATATAAGTCTTTCCAGGCTTTTCTGAAATCACCCTGCTCATCATTTCTTATAGAACAATAATATTCCATTACATTCATATACCACAACTTATTCAGCCATTCAGCCATTCCCTAACTAATGGGCATCCACTCAATTTCCTCTTATTTTTTAACCCAGAGTTTAGCACAATTCTTGGAATTTAACAGGTGCTTAATAAATGCTCCTTATGATTAGATTGGGTTTGGATATCCCCTAGATGAAATTTGATGTTCTTCACAAAAAAAGAACACAAGATTTGGAGGCAGAGGACATAAGTTCACATCCCATTTCTTTCATTTACATTTTGTTTGATATTAAGACACGACTACTTTGAATCTCATTTTCATTATCTGTAAAACTAGATATTGGAGTCTTTACCTAGTTTTACATTGTAAACCCAAGCTCCTTGACTCTAAATCCACACTTCTTCCCCCATAGATCATGCTTCTTTTCAGTGTTTTAATACTTACATAGGAGCTATGAAGTAGATAGTATAAATAGTACTATTTCTGCTCTGGAGATGAGGCTAAGGAAACAGATTCAGAGAATCGAAGATTTCCTAAGGTTACCTGCTAGTGAGTACTGATAATGGGGCCTGAACAAAGGCATAGTTGGTTCAATCATGGTTCAACCATGACCATGATTTTCTTGGCAAAGGTACTAGAGTGCTCTGCCATTTCCTTCTGTGGCTCACTTTACAAATAATTGACCCATTTTAAGTTCTAAGTAAGTGTCTAAGGCCAGATCTTTCACTCAGCTGATCCAGTCTCTGGGCCAGAGTTCTATCCACAACAACACCTAGCTGCCCAAATTAAAAGCATGCTAGTCCCCAGATCCTGTGTTCTGCTATACCATCAGGGAAGTATAAGAAGGAGATGGGGATTGTCTCTTACAATTATAGTCAGTACAAGAGGATTCCCACAGTCTTGACAAATGTATAACACTCACTGCTAGGTTTGCTTTATTTAAAGATACATGGAGAGAGAAAAGATAATGGTCTCAAGATAGCTGTAAGCAGTGGTAGCTTCCCTGCATGATTCCTCTTACCCCTTGCCCTGAAGTACTAGGCAAGCTCCATATATGGTCTCTTTCTGCTCCGATATTCTGTACCTGAATGAATGAATGAATGAATGAATGACATATCAGATGACTTTTGCAAATCCCAACTCCTTTGGGTCACCTCTCTAGTTATATAAAGTAGCAAACACGGGATTTGAGTCTCATCTTGGGCATTTACTGTGTGACTTTAAACAGGTCACATTATCTCGATTTCTTCATTGCTAAAATTAGAATAATATTACTTATATACTACCTGCCTTATAGATTATAAGAATTTTATAAAGCATTACACGATCCCTATTTTTCAGAAGATATAAATTCAAATTGTTGCTATTTTTATCCTCTTCTTTGTATAGGCTAAATTATTATCTGTTGCATTTAACATGAGGGATGTCTCCCCAAACTGCCCTGTTTCCCCATGCTCTATTGTGTTCAACCAAACTTTTCCTTCAAGATGTGGGTCAAATTCCAAAAAACTCATAATAGAAAATGCTATTCACATCCAGAAAAAGAACTGATAGAGTCTGAATACAGATCAAAGCATAGTATTTTCACTTTATTTTTTGATAGCTTTTTTTATCTTTTGTTCTGTTTTTTGATAACATGGCTATGGAAATATTTTATATGATTGCACATATATAATCTATATCAAATTGCATACATCTTAGGAAAGAGGGAGAAGGAAGAAAATAATGGAATTCAAAATCTTATTTAAAATTGTCTCACAGTGTCCCAAGACATGTCCTTCCTCACCAGAGTCTTGAAGTCTTTCAGATATAGGGAATGAATTTCTCTGATTCTGTTTCATTTTCCTGAAACATCTTTCTCTAATTGTTTTTCCTTTTCTCAGTTCCCTTAGTTATTATTAGTGAATCTAAGGTTCTGAGCAAAGGATATCCTTATAAAAAAGTGGAAAAAAGTGTTTAGTTATATTCAATAGAGAATCTTCTCCTAGCTCTAGGTGAGGAAGGAGTGGGTATCACCCTTCATTGAAGCTCATCAGGTAGATTCTGGATGACCATTTTTCCAGAATATTGCAAAGGCTATTCCTGTTTTAAATACAAATTATACAAGATGACATCTGAGGGACCTCCCAGCTCTGAGGTTCTACATGACTTTTTCCTCTGGAATTTGCCACCATGTCTTTTTTCTTCACTCCCAAGGCCTCGTTTTCTCTTTGATGAATTCTTCCTGGACCTTTCACTTTGAAGAAACCCCATCCATCATTCTCAGATTTCATCACTATGATCCAGACACTGTTATCTTTCTCCCTTCCCCTGCCATCTCTCATCCCCATCTTTCATCTTCCTTTTGTTGAGATCTTCCCCTATTCAAATTTAAACTCTTTACAGGCAGGAACAACTTTTTTATTTTGCCTGCATTTGTGCCCCAAATACTCAATGCGGAACATATATAGTAAACAATCCTCTTTTTTCTTCTTCTTGTTCTTTTTCTTCTCATTCTTTTCCTTCTTCAGATTGAGACTCTAGGAAACAATGGAACACAAAGGGTTTGACATAAGGAACCAACTTAAGAGAGCCATAATGGCTTCTTCAGAAATAAAGTCTCTTGACCTTTGAGGATAGATAACAGGGGGATATCCAAGCACACTGAGAATCAAGATAAATATTGCACTCTTAAAAGTGATAAAAAAAAAATTATCACTGAATAACATGTTCCATCTCATTACTAATTTATCTAAAGGTAGAAATATTTAATCAGGCACTAGGCTAGCTCTTCTAGTTATGGCCTACCAGGAAACCATCTTTGCCCATAGAGAATTCTCCCTCCTCTGAGCTCCCACAGTGGGAGAAGCATAATGAATAAAATGAGTTCAGTTACTATCTCAGATGCTAACTAGCTACATGATCCTGGCAAGTCACTCAGTCTATCTCAGTCTCCGTTTTCTCAAATGTAAATAGGTAAATAATTACCTGTTTTGTGAAGGTCAATTTGAGATATGTGTAAAGTACTTTGCAAACCTTTAAGGCTTGAAGCTTTTTTTGTCATCATTAATATTATGTACATCTCACCTCTCCTTGCTTCTTTGCAGAAATGGAGCTCTACAAATGTGGAATGCTACATATAACATGAGGCTTTTCAATAGGTGGGTTAGTTTTGCCAGGCCTTTTTTCTCCTTCCCAATTCCTCTGTGAAATTCTTTATTATAAAGGATGGTTCTCTGGGAGAGGAAATAGCTAAGAAACCAAAAGT
Organism: Antechinus flavipes; assembly: GCF_016432865.1. Taxonomy (NCBI): domain Eukaryota; kingdom Metazoa; phylum Chordata; class Mammalia; order Dasyuromorphia; family Dasyuridae; genus Antechinus; species Antechinus flavipes. The sequence continues at coordinate 203,024,707 of NC_067401.1, forward strand.
TGTGTGAACATTTTTTTTTTGCCAAGGTAATTGGGGTTAAATGACTTCCTCAAGGTCACACAGCTAATGTTAAGTGTCTGAAGCTGTCAAATCATTTTTTAAAAAAGAAAGATAGTGGGGATGACATTTGTCAATGCAGTGTTTAATTTTGTGAGCCACATTTTATTTAGGAAAAACACTGGCAAACTTGTATGATTTCAGAGAAAAGGAACCAAGGGAGCAGCTAGACAGCCCTGACTCTGCTCTTTCTGATCTGAGTTCAAATCCAGCCTTAGACACTTAACTGTTGCAGCAAAATCACTTAACCCCAGTTGCCTCAAAAAAAGAGGTGAGGTAAGGGTCAGTATGATGAAGGGTCTCAAGAACATGTCACAGCTATCATGAGTCAGGGATACTTGGCCTAGAGAAGAAATGATTGAGGTGGGGGAGAAGGAGTTTTATCTTTAAATATTTAAAGAAACAAAGAATTTGATAGCTCTAAGAATAATAGTTACTCATACATGGAATGGGTTACCAAGGAGAAAGTGGGCTCAGTCAGAAAGTGAATAACTACTTGTTAGATGTGGTACAGAAGGGATTTGTGTTTGGATACACACTGTACTAGTACAAAAGGTCTTCCAGTCCTCAGATACTATGATTCTATCTCCCCTGAATACTCTTTATATAATGTATTCCCATCATTAATTATAACATTACCACATCTTCATAGCATCCTTACCCTTCTCTCAGTCTCCATATCCTGGTCATTTTTTAAAGCACACAGTTGTCTTACCTCCTCCAAGTCACTTTCCCTGATGACTTTCTTTCCCTTCTTTAAGATCCTTATAATCTACTATCTATATCACTTAATATTTAAATTTTACCTTGTGGCAATTTTTTTCACATATGTGTAATTTTATTTCTTCAACTAGTTTGCAAGTTGATACATAGTAATATTTGGTCTTCAAGTACAATGGACAACAAGCAACCAACCAGGCTCCTTATGGGGAGGAGTTGTCTTTCTTTTTATTAATTGTATCTCCAGGATTTGGCACAGCGCCAGATACATTTATTGAATTGGATTAGATTCTGCAACCAGAAAGCCCCATAAAATGCTCATCCACTTTTCCAGGTCCTCTTCTAGGACTGGGATTAGGAGAATAGCAATTCAAGAGAAAGATCCTATTGCTAGGTGAGAATGAGAGCCTTGTAATAGGGAAGGAGTCAATCACTACACGACCAAAAGCTGAACTTGGATGTAAGGGATCTGAGCAACACTAGGGAGCAGCAGAGTATCAGAAATTGCTATCTTTGACACTTTGGGCTTTCAGGAACACACCTAAACTCTAAGAGATCATCAGCATTCTGCTGCTGATTCCAGCTCCATCTGGATGAGACCAGAGGCTCCTCATCTCACCATCAGCCTGAGCAAAGCTGCTGACCTTGGTCACTTTAGTCATCCCTCGAGCCCCTACTGATAAGCATCATTCAGAACCTGGAAAAACTTTCCAAGATGCTTCCCCTGGTGTTTCTGTTGAAGGTGATTGTGAAAATAATAGCTGAAGTTAACTCAGGTACAGAGTTCTGATATCATCTCTGCCCCCTGAGTTGAAAACCTGCCTCAGCTGCTTCCTTACTTGGACAAATTTCTTGACTACTTTTAGTTTCTGTAGAACGGAAATAATTTCTTCCCTGGTTGCCTTGTCCAATTATTTACTGTAAGAATTAAATGTGATTAGGGCAGGACTTTTTATTGAGACTTATATTTTATCCATTCTGAAAGAAAATTTTATCTGAGGATTTTAACCAACGTAGAGCTTAATAGTTACAGAGAGCTGCCTTGGCACAGAAAGGTTAAGTGATATGACTATGGTCACACACATCCATTATTTGTGTCTGAGGCAAAACTTTTGAATTCTAAAACTAACCCTCTCTCTTCTATAGGAGGCTGGGTTTCCTAACTCTAAAGCTAGCCCTCTCTCTACTATAGGAGGCTAGTTTTCCTAATTCTAAGTTTAACCCTTTTCTATCATGAGATGCTGACTCTCTCAAGAAAAATATGAAATTCTTTACCTTTCTTTTGCTAGTAATATGCTCACAGATTTAGATTGGAAAGGATCCAAGAAATCATCCCTCTCAATATAGAGAGGAGGAATGGAAGCTCACAGAGGTGACTAACCCAAGATTGTGTAGGTAATCAATGGCAGCACTGGTTTTTGAGCCCAAGATTTCTAACTCCAAAGCCAATTTTTAAAAAATCATTAAAACACTACATAAATCTAAGTTATTATTAGGAGATGGGGATGTGAACTGAAACTTGAAAAGGGGAAAGAAATCATTAATTTCCTGGGATTATATGATATGCTAGGCAAATTAGGAATCCAATTATTATCTTGCATTCACTGCTTGTTACATTTGAATGGGTTTGAGAAAGGGGGGCAAAAAAGACTTGTTTTGTTTTGCTTTTCCACCTGCAATAGATTCTGAAACTCAATGTCACAGCTGGAAAAGCCTGGATGGCAAATCTATCTAGCAGTTGGAGTAAAAGGTCACTGAGTACCTCAGATTTAGTTATTCCAATCCTGTTAGTCTCTTCTGGCCATTTGCCTCAATCTCACCACCTGTAGTGCCATCATGGACCACATAGGGGTAGTATGGGACCACAGTGACCTGTCACACTGCTGGGAACTCAACTTCCACCACACTGTGGAGCAGTTACGGGAATAAGACCCGGACTTTGGTGTTGGACTTCTAGCAGGAGTACACACACACGCACACACACACTCTCTTTAGGCTCAGAAACAATGGAGGCAGGCATACAATCATGGCAGCAAGTACATATACAGGAAGAAAGAGGAAGTCATGAGCTTATTTCCTCACCTTGAACCCTTCCAGGTGCATTTTTCCCCAGGCTAGGTTGGGAGATAGATAGGACAGAGGTTCTACTTATTGCTCCTCTCTGAACAGCCTTAAATCAAGTAATTCTCCCTACCTCTAAATACCAAATTGGGATCAGTCCAAAGGAAGATAGATTCCTGAAAACTTTGCCTAGAATGCTCTGAATTCTTATGTTAGAAACTCACAGAGTAGGAATTAAGGGCAAAAATAAGAAGTCGATTTAAACTGGCCCTCCATAATGATGAGGAATGCCCTTAGCAGTGCAATGTTGAGGGCACAACTTTCTAAAGTTAGTAGGGAACCGACCCAATAAAACAAAGAGTAATTGTTCTTAACCTAGAGTCTGAGATTAATTGAACTCCAATAGTCGCATTTATAAATTTATGTATTTTATTTTACACAATTAAAAAATTCTGAGAAGTTCACAGGATTCACAGACTGCCAATAGCATCTATGGAACCAAAAAAAGCTAAACAAACAAACAAACAAAACCTGAGTCCTTTTGCAGGAGCTGAGTAAAGATAGTCTCAAGGCACTGGGGCCTCAAGGAAGTACTCTCCCTTCTCTACCCCATCCATTTGTTATCTGTGTACCCAAGGGCCTCCCTCCAAGCTGTGGCCCAGCAGAGCCTGACCTCTACATTAGTCAGAGGAAGGAGGTGACCCACAGCAAGTGAAGGCAGAAAGGGCTTCTCTGGATTTCTAAGATTTAACTCCAAACTCCAACCACCTTCCATTGACCCTGGGACATTCAAAATACAAAGACAGGAATCACTGGGTCATAAATTGGGTCTTGGGAAGAAACCTTAGCTGAAAGAGACTTCCATTTTACCAATGAAGAAACAGAAAGCAAGTGATGGCAGAGGCCATGCTCACGAGGAGAGAGAATTCACATATGAAATGCCTTCCTTGATACCCTGCCTCATCTTCATAGAAGAGTGCATTTGGAAGACGCTGAAGAAATTGATCCCTTGAGGTTGTTCCTCCTCACTCTCTCTTCCCTTTTTTCCATCTCAGTGTCTTTGAGACCAGCCCCCACAATAAGCAGTTTCCATCTCTGCCCAACTGTTCATTCTGGGATGGGGTGAGGGCCAGAAGCTCAGTTTGCTTTTGGTAAGATTTGCAAATTATACCATGAGAAAGAGCAGGGTCCAACTCGAGGGACTCCTGAGGAGATTGAAGAGCCCACAATAATGGGGTGGAGGGGAAGAGTACAATAGGGAAGACAGGAGAGAAGACTGGACAGAGGAGGGGAAGGGAGGGAGGGAGTGCCAGAGCATGGAGAGTTAAGAGAGAAATCTGGGCTCCCTGTCAGGGAGATGGATGTGATGTGAATGAGGCCAGCAGGCAAGGAGAAAAAGAGGAGGCCAAGTGAAGGTGGGCGGAATGTGGGGTAGATGGGGGGAATATAGTGGGTAGAAAGAAGAATGGTGGAGGAGGGCTTCAGAATAAGGTGGAGGCACTAAAAAGGAAAGGAGAAAGAAGATGGAAAGATTATGGGGTGCTATAATCCAGGTCACCAGTGGGGAGCTCCTGGCTCACAGTGATGGAGAGAGGTGTTCAAGTGTGTAAGAAGTGTGATTGTGAATGTGCTTGTAACAGAGGGAGGGGGGGGGGGGCAACAACCAGGATAGATGTGTCAAGGGGGTTAACTATTACAAATTCTTCTTAGAGGGTGGTTGTGATGAGGAATTATTAACCAAAGAAATACTTAGATGGAGTAGTATTTTGAAGGGTGTTGGGGTTTGGGTTTTTTTTTTTTGTTTGTTTGAGGGGTTATATTTTGATTTAAAGACTCTTATTTTCCCTACTTTTCTTTAAAGTGGTAAGGGGTTAACAGGATGATTCCAAGGAATTAGACTATGGAACTCAATAGGCAAAAACTAAGGTATTTCTACTGAGTTTCATCTAATGTCCTCAAAACTCTCTCCCCTCCATCTCTCCCTTCCTCCTCTTTTTGTCTCTCTCTTCCCCCTCCCTGTCTCCTCTCTGTGTCTCCTGTTCTGTCTCTCTCCCTCAGGTCTCCTGGGAATGTCTCTCACTTCCATTCTCCTTTCCTCCTTGATTTATACTGTAGAGCGGAACGACCTTCCCTGACCTCATTTTCATGACAGGCGAGCACACCCGCCCGAGTACATACATTCCAGCAGAGACACACACGCTGACACACACATACACACACACACTTTCTCACTCAGTGTCACACATTCTCTCACACACAACCGTTCCCACACAAGTGCTGGGAGACAAACTCAGACAAGCACATTTTTCACAAACTCACAAAGATATAAACACGGCAGACAATTCTAGACAAACATTGCTCTCAAAAACAGATATACAAACTCTCCTGAAGCATTCACCCAAACATATATTTCAGGAGAGATCAAATCTCACCTGGAATACACAGAGAAAAGCAAGAGCATGCTTGCACAGCCACACACACACATACACACACGAGGCCTGTGGACTAGTAAGGACTAGGTCTGAATTCTCATTGGCTTTGCCACACCACTGCACATAATGCTGAGCTCTCCGTTACTTAATAACTGATGATTTGCCTATTTCTTTGAATATCATTTGAATTGTATTCAATTCGTGTCAAAACATGCAAGAAATGCCCCTTCTCCTTCCTTTCCCTACATCCAAATGTCCCTGGGGTCCCGGCCTGTGTCAGGTTGAATTGACTAAGGCAGGAAACTCCCACCCCCAGCTCCATTCTCTCGGGCACTTGGTTGGATTCTAAAAGCCCAGGCACCCAGCCCACCGCAGTCGGGTAAAATGAGTTGAGACCTTTTCATCACAGCCCACTTTACGCGTATACAGTTGCCGAAACGGAGCAGAGAAGGAGAAACCCAAGGTCCCAAAGGCTGGGAAGATAGGATAACCAGAAGACCAGAAACTCTGAACAAGTGCCTTTGCCAGGCACGAGCAGGCCAGAGATGAAGTAATGGGGTTAGGGGACTAAGAAGAATCTGGTTAAGGAACTGGGAGAAACTTATCCCTCCTCTCTAGCCGTTGGGGGAGGGTGAAGAAGTACCCCCTCCCCACCACTCCCGTTTGGCCGCTCTCTCCCCTCAACCCCTTCCCCTGGCTGGGGCTCGGCCCCTGCCGGCCGCCGGTGCTCTACAGGGTCGTCTGTCTGCGCCGGTTAGTTAAGAAAAATAAACAGAGTTCCAAATGAAGGCGATTCTTTTCAACCTGAGCCCCGCAGCCTGCCAGAGAAATGCAAACAGTGGGGGCTGGGGTGGGGGTGGGGAGTAGGGACGAGTCCGTAGCCCATCCCCGGCCCCTTTCCCTGGGGCTGGGGGGAAGGAGGCGGCTACGGCTCCCCGGGAAGGCCCACAGTAACCTGAGCCGGTCGAACTGGCTTTCCGAGCCGCTGCCCTCTGTGTGCCCCTTCCCCCCTGACCTCGCCGGCTGCGCCCTGTGGCTCCTCCCTGACTCCACCCAGCGACCCCCGCTTCCCCGCAGGGATTCGGACCCACGAGGCCCCCACCCAGGGCACTCGGAGAGGCCACGCGTACAATATCTCTAAAACCTGACCTTGGCGGCTTCGTTCTCATACTGTCTTTATATTACCTTCTTCTGTGTTAGTCTGTCTCCCCAGTTCCTGCGTCTTAATTCTCATTTATGTCTTTGCCTATTTGTTTTCCCCTCCCGCTTTTGTTTTTTAACTTAAATCCTCCTTTACTACCCTGTATATTTCATCCCTGCGGGAATACACGAACATATATACACCAAGGTAGGCGCTTAGAATTTCCCGCTCACGGGCAAGCATACACACATATGAGCAAGTGCTCGACTTAAAATCATTCGCACACCTCCCCTGGACGGGTGGCCGTGGCTACGCAAGGCATTTTACACATATACACAAACACACACACCCTTTTATCATCATCCTTAGCCTAATTCCTATCTCACCCACTTTGAGTTAGTCTTTGTTTACCGACCTAGTCTGGACCAAGACAGAAGCTTACCCAAACCCCCTATTTCTCTCACCTTCAAGAATAAATATCTCACCCAAGAAAAGATATTCCCAAATGGGACGAAGCTCGGGTGAGGGAGGAGGAATATGAGGGATCTTGCTTCTCGGGGTTGACTTTCACAACTGAGCTCTTCGAATCCTATCCTCCCCGCAACTATCCAGAAGATTTTTTGGGGGGGAGAAGGGGGGTAGACGGGTGCTTCTATTTGCTTCCTGACCCTATCCTCCTCCCCGCAACTATCCAGTAGATGGGGGGTGGGGTGGGGTAGACGGGTGCTTCTACTTGCTTCCTGACCGGTTTTCCTCGGGGATGGAAAGAGAAGGGAGAGGAATTCAACATATGAATCAGAATAGGAATGCAGATATGAGGAAAACTTAATATTTAGTGTAGTCTGTGGCAGTTGGTCCTTCACTCGAACCAGATCAAAAGGTTCTAAACCTCCAAGCCACCAAAGTGGACTCACTCATCTCCTCCGAATTCTTAAGACGCGGAAATGCACTTGTGACCCAGACCCACTGCCCCCAACTAGGTGAGTGGAAAAGCACAAGATGGAGGAAGGGGGAAGGGGGAATAGAAAGAGGGGAGCCCCACTACTCTCACCATAGGGGAACCTAAGTGAATCTGTGCAGTTTTAAATCCTCACACTCAAACATAATTTCTAGCAGTTCTTCCCTTCTCTCCAACCAAGACCAGTGTTACCTCCAAATTATGTCTGGTTTGACCAGTTTGTGGAATTGCACAAGAACGACCAGGGAAAGTGCCGCGCACACGAAGGTGTGATTTATATGCAGACAGGATAGATGGGGATAATGGTGCTGGGAGGGAATAATTCAGACTAGACTAGGTTTGCAATTGAATGAACCCAATAAAACCTTTTAAATTTAGCCAAGAGTCGTTTGCTAATCGCGTTTGCTCCAGACCCTGGCTATTTAGTTTAATCTGTCTGTAGGATTCGGGGTCTGGGCATCCTCCATTGTCTTAAGAGAGGTCCCTAGGTCTCCTAACCTTGGCCTCCCCTAGCCCAGGGTGAGTCACGTGGCTTGGATCAGTCTGGATTTTTCAGTCTTTCTGGATTTTCTGTGCGGGTCTGGAGGGCGCTGAGGTGCTACTGGGAAATCAGTAGAGACTTGCCCTGATTTTTAAAGAATTCCTTACTAATTCCTTATAGTGCGAAGTGGAGGAAGTCATTATGAGCCAGGTGGAGAAAAGAACTAGAGAGGGGAAAAGCAAGAGAGAGAAAGGGGGAGGAGGGAGGAGGAAGGAGAGAGAGAAGGAGGGAGAGAGGAGAAGGGAGGGAGAGGAGAGAGAGAGAGAGAGAGAGAGATTATAAGCAAGTAGCAACCACGTTATATATTCAGGGCCCTAGAACGATCTTTCAGAGTTCTCCAGTCATTGATTTCTCTTCCTCCGATTCATTTTTCTCCGGCTTTGCATGCCTCTCTCCTACTTCCCCTTCCCTATCCTCTATCTTCTCCTCGTCTATTTTTGCCTTTCTCTTTTCCTTCTCTTTCTTCCTCTTATCTTTTCTACTTTCCTCTCTTCTCCATCCCTCTTTTCCTCCAGCCCTTTAATTTAGCGTCTATCTCCCTATGTCTCTTCATTTACGTTAACATTTGGGGGGATTTAATTAGTAGGGGGCAGGATGCCCAGTCTCCCACGTAAGGGAGTGGGATGAGGGATAACGAAGAAGACGACTGTGAGACCATATAATAAAAATATTTACACATTTCCATAAACACCATCTCTCTAGGAGTGCATCCACCTGCTCAAGCACTAATGAGCACTCACCCATTCTCAAGGCCTTGGACTTTCCCCAGCAGCCTCTCGACCTGAAAAAAGCATCTCTTCCCTTCGGAGAGATCCAGTTTGCACTCCTGGTTCAGCTCGATCCGCACTTCATCTCGAATCCTCTGCCCCATTTAATCTACTCTCCGGGGGATTCTTCTCAGCCTGCGGTCCTGTGGTGCTGGGGAAATCCTCCGTAGGGATCCAGTTTTAAGTGGATTTTTTTTTTTCACTATAGTGTTGTTGCTGCTGTTTTAAAGTTTGGTTTTAGAAGGAAAAATAGAGGGGCGGAAGGGCAACCTTCTTAGTTCGGCTCCTACCTACGAGTCTATAGGAGAAGAAAAATGGACAATTATCTAGAGAATATGGACCAGATTGGACTAAGCAAGCAGCCACACTATCCGAATTGTATGGTTTTTTGTTTTTTTTTTTAGTTTTGTTTTTGTTTTTGAGGGGGGAGGGGGCTTGTTTCATTTTTGACTGACGCTGAATTAGAATCACGTTTACGGCTTGAGTTCTAAAATTGCTCCACAATCCACCCACTTTAGCAATATAGACTTGACCCTTCTCCCTTTTAGCTTGGATAAATCTTGAGCTCACGGTTCTTTTTTGTTCTTGGAGGAACCTCGGAGACCTCAGGCCACTTCTTTCTACTCTTGCTCCCTGCCCCCGTCCCCCAACACACACACACACACACACACATATCCCGGCCTCCTCCATCCCTCCCTCCTCCTTCTTTCCCCCCCCTTCCCCCCCAGGAGCTCCGTGAGGGAATCAAACGAGGATCCGGGAGCAGGGATGATTCTGACAAGTTAAATTGCAAAGCAGGCAGAGGATGGGGGTAGGGGGAGGGGGAGAAAGGGATCCTGTCTCTTTAACTGGCGCTCCAGACAAAGCCGTCTCCCCTCGGAGCCGAGCGGAGCCGAGCGCAGCCCGGCGCAGACCTGTCAGCGCGTCTCCAGCACTTGGGAGAGAGTTTGCAAAGTCATAATTATATCTCTTAACCTGTCTTGCTCTCTGCAGAAGAAAGTCCCATTATATTGAAATGAGATTATTAGCCATCAAATACTTTCTTTCTCCGGAGTTTTTTTTTTCCCCCTCTTAAAAAAAATTCAAATACCTTAACGACCTAGCACTTGCATTTTCATTCCTTTCCTTCAGAGTCCCAGGCCCAAAGCCCGCTGAGTTTGGGGGGTGGGTGTCAGAGACTAGCACAGGTTAAATTCCCTTTCTTTGGGGTCAAGGCTTCTAGGCCAGGAAAGGTGAGAGAGCCGGAGGGGAAAAGAAGCAAAAAATAGGGTATCACATCCAAGAACTTTAGAGGAGGTGGCAATTGACCCTCTCCCAAATTCCTCCATGACCCATGAAGACTGTTTCTACAGAAATTAAACGTTAATTTCTGCAAGATTGGGAAGCAATAAGAAGTGGAACAGGGAAAGAAGAGGTGGGAATAAAATGAGAAGAGGCCATTTTGGGGACCAAGGGAATGGGGCTGGGCACTGGGATCTGGACACCGGAGGGTGGAGCTGTGGAAGGCGAAGTTGGCTCACACGCTAAAGGTTGGCTCCCTCATCTAATCCAAGTTCTCTGGCAGATGGAATTTCAGTTTGCAATAAATGGGGTTTTGCTCCAAGTTCAAGGTCTGTCTGGTTTATACTCAAGATTGTGAGCCCCTCGAGGGTAAGGTACAGGGCTCTTCCAGGTTCTGTTCCACCCCCCACCTCCACCTCTACCCCCACTTCCACCCCCTCTCCCAACACTTCTCCCCGCCCACTTCCAACTCTTAGGAGAAAAAGAATTTGTCCTTCGAGGGTTCTCCAGTCATCTTCCAGAAAAGTCCCAAACCTTCTTTGAGGTAGGAGGAGTTTTCCTCTTATGTTTTCACTACTAAGGGACTAAAGGGAATGTTATTTTTTGTTGTTGTTTAAAAAGAAAGGTCTGGTTTGAAATTTTGACCACTTTCTCCTTCTCAACTCTTACATATGCTTGGCTTCTCTTAAAACCAGAGAAGTTTAGAATTCAAGCCTTAAATGTTATCTGGTCCAACTCCCTTCTTTTACAGAGAAAGAAACTGAGGGTAGGGGAAAGTGATTTTCCCAGTGTCACACTTTGAGTTCTGATAGAGCCAAGACTAATACCAATGCATGTGTCCTCCCAGTTTCATGTTCTTTTTATACACTCTGTGTCTCACTAACTATTCTGAGGCCAAAAAAGCATTTTTTTGCTATTGTGATCTAAGTCCCTTCCCCCTCTCCCACCTCCCATTCCCCAATTTAGGGGGAAAGAGTTTTTTTCTTTGTCCTAAATTACTCAAATCAGAATCATTTTCTTCTAAGGCAACAGAGACACATTACTAAAGTTAGAATGAGTCTGTCACAATTAGGGTGATTTATTAGAAAGCAATTTTGATATGAAAGGCAGCATAGGAGGAAGTGGATAGAAAGGCCTCAGAATCAAAGAGGTGCTGTATTCAAGTACTGCTTCTGTAGCATGACACTAAAAATGTCATTTAATTTCTCAATACACTCAATCAATTCTCAAAGTCTGTGTTGCCCATCAAAACTGGTGGAGAGTCTTCATTCTTTTAGAGATTAGTTCCCTATACTTAAGAAATCACAGCAGGATCCCAAAATGTACAATATAAAATATTGAATGCTCAGGAAGACCTTTTGGTCTTCTTTAAAGGCTATTTGAGCTTTAAATACTTCCTAGCTGTGTTGTCTTGAGCTAGTCACTTTACCTTATTTACTTCAGTTTCCTCATCTGTAAAATGAGCTGGAGAAAGAAATGCCAAGTATCTTTGCCAAGAAAACCATAAATGGGGTCACAAAAAGGCAGCCACAATTGAATAACAAAATATAGCTCCCCAGACACAAGCTCTAGAATAGAATGGAGGGGCCTAAGGGATAACAAGATGATCTGATGGCTTTGGTGGGCACTAATGTCAATTTTTATCAGCTTCAAACAAAGCTGTAGGAATAGGAATTCAATAAAGAGAAAGAAGGTAGATTTAGAGCTGAGTTTAGATCATCTTAATCTTTCTATATTGTGGGCGATCTGGTTTTAAAAAAAAACTTCTGGATCCCTTCATAGAATAATTTTTTTTCATTCATATTGGAGAGAATGCTAAATTACAGTTAGACATCATCTGTAAAAATAGAAATGTAATTTTAAAAATTTAAATTCAAAGATATTAATTTTAAATTTATAGACCTCCACCTGAAATCTATCTACATATTCCTTGGGAAAATCAATGGATTTAAGATTAAGAATTCCTAATCTGATTCAGAAGTATCATTTTTGAGATGAAACCTGAGACTCAGAAATGTTAAATGATTTGGCCAGTGTTAGCAATCTAGATGATAACAAGCCCGGGATCAAAACCCAGGTTTTCTGGTTGCAAATCCATTTCTCTTTCCCCTGTAACAAGAGTCTAAATTTAAAGAGGTGATAGTTATTTCTGGATTTCTCCTTCTTAAGCGCTATGGATGCCTTTCTATGAGGGACAACTTTATAAGGCACAAGAGAGATATAAGCCACTTTAAAAGTAAATATATATATTTATTTTTAATATACATTTTATTATTAATATAAATAGATTAGGGAGTTATCATCCTCCTTGAGGGAATGGGGTACCTCCCTAAGGAAAGTGGGATTGGTTTCTGGGAGGCCTGTTCTTGGGAGGTGCCATGATAAAACCTTGGGGCCAAATACCTAAAGGGACCAGTTGCCGGGGTTGCAGAGGGTGACTGGTAGGCTGGAGTTCAGTCGGGGAGCTTGGGTGTAAAGATGAAGGAGAAGTAGGACGTGTTTGAGACCAGGCCATTGTTGGTGTTGACTCTCTCTTGGATAGTAAATATGGAAGCTTTGGGGCAGTCTGCTTGGGGAGTGTTGGGGGCCGAGGGTGAAGCACTAATTTCGTTCTTAAGCTGCATCCACAGAGACAGGGCCCAAGCACAGGGGGGAGAAATGTGCAGAGCCTGTTTTCCCCCCACCATTCGTTCTGCCACAGGAAGTTATCTCTCAATTTTTCCTTCTGCCTCCGGCCCCTGAAGGTTTGCTCCTTTCTGGGAATGGAGGGAGAAAAGGAAATTAGCTAAGAAGAAGAAAGACAGATAGAGAAAGGTAAGTTTAAAAGAAAAAAAGACAGACCTCAACAAACACAAAGGCATTGAGCTACTATGAGATACTCCTTTGGATAGAGAATTCAAGCAGAATGAGGGAATTGATACTTTGGGATTTTGTTGAAGAATTCACTGGCCATACATACCCTGAATTTTTCAGACTCTGGATGGTTTTCTTGTTTGGACTGGAGTTGTGGTCAGGGCTCTGACTAAAATCTTCATTCATTTTTTCTGAGAAAGGAAAGAAAGATAGAGGGAAAGGGAAAGAGAGAGAGAAAGAGAGAGAAAGAAGAGAGAGAAAGAGAGAGAGAAGGTGAGAGAGAGAGAGAGAATAAGTTAGAGGGGCTGGAATTAGGGAATGAAAGATAACAGAAAAGCAAAAAAAAGAGAATAGAAAACCTAGGAGAGAGTAAAGAAGGAGAAGGGAAGGGAATTGGAGGTATAGGAGTTAGAAACTCACATAAACTTCAAAGATGATTCCAGACAACTTCTACCTACCTGGGATAGTGGGAAAGATAAAAAGGAAAGGTGATGAAAGGAGGAAGGACAGGAGAGAGATCATGGAAAGAGGAGTTAGGAGGGAGAGATCTTCTTTCACCTTCTCAGGTCGGTCCTTAGTCCATTCTGTCCCCAACAACCATTGTGATGTCACTGCATCAGCCCAGCTATGAAATGGGGAAGAACTCAGAGGGAGTTCAAACACACCTGCAAATATGAGGATACTGACATTTTCCATAATAGTCATAGATTTCTCTGGGTCCTCTGCCCTTAAGTTTGATTTCTTTATTTATTGGAGGTTCATTCTTAAGTCCCACCCCTCAAGGAAATACTATTAGATTTCCCCTTCTCAAATGATGCTTTTTCCTGAAAGAGAAGAAAGGGGCAGGTAAAAGCAGGACTTAGAAGTATGGGCACTTAGAAGTCTCTTCCTTCTAACAAAAATTATATATACATATAATATTATATACATTATATTTCCTTTGTATGCAGGTTTATAAGGGGTTTTCTCTCTCACAATCTAGTGAGGTAGGTAGTATATTATTTATTCACCCCCATTTCACCCACAGTGAATAGAGTGCTCATCTTCCTAAGTTCAAATCTTGCCCCAGACATTTACTAGCTCTGTAACGTTGGGCAAGTCACTTAACCCTGTAGGTTTCAGTATCTTCCCTGGTGAAAAATGATCTAGAAAAGCAAATGGCAAACCATTCCAGCAACTTTGCCAGGAAAACCCCATATAGGGTCATGAAGGGTCAGGCATGCCTAAATAACAACAGATTTACAAATAAGGATAAATCTGAGGTTCAGAAAGTAAAGTGCTTTGTTCAGTGTAACACAAATGGAACTGAAAATTGAATCCAGGTTATTTGACAAAGAGGGTAATACTCTTTTAAAGACTTTTTTCATTGTTTCCTCAATTACATGTAAAAATATTTTTAACATTCATTTTTATTTTGAATTCCAAATTGTCTTTCTTCCTCCCCCTCCCTCCTTGCCTTTTATTGAGAAGGCAAAAAATGTGATAATATGTGCAGTCATACAAAATATAATTTATGTTGTAAAAGAAAACACTTACCAAACAACAATAACAACAACATACACACACAAGAAGTAGGATGACATTTCTCATCAAAAGTCATTCCAAATTGTCCCAGATTATATTTATCAAAATAGTTAAATCATTCATGGCTGATCATGAAATGATATTATTATTACAATGTATATTATCCTGGTTCTACTCATTTCACTTTTCATCAGTACATGTAAGACTTTCCAAAATTTTTTGAGAGCAGCCTGATCATTATTTCTAATAGCATAATAGTATTCCATCACCATTATGACATAGCACAATTTGTTCAGCCATTCCCCAACTGATGGGCATCCCCTCGATTTCTAATTTTCAGTCACTACAAAAAGTTGCTAAAAATGTTTTTGTACATGTAGGTCCTTTTTCTTTTCCTTCCTTCCTTCCTCCCTTCCCTCCTTTTCCTCTTCATCTTCTTCCTCCTCTTTTTCTCTTCCTTCTTTTTTTCTTCCTTCTTTTCCTCCTCCCTCCTGCACCTTTTGAAAAATTTCTTTGGAGTACAAACTTAATAGTGGTATTATTGAGTCAAAGGGTATGCATGGTTTTATATTGCCTTTTGGAAATAATTTCAAATTGCTCTCCAGAAAGGTTGGATCAATTCACAACTTTATCAACAATGCATTAATGTCCCAATTTTCCCACATTCCTTCTCACATTTGTCTTTTTTCCTTTTCTGTCTTATTAGGCAATCTGATAGGTGTCAACTCAGGTGTGGTACCTCAGAGTTGGTTTAATTTGTATTTCTCTAATCAATAGTAATTTGTCAAATTTTAAAAATGTGACTCTAGAGAGCTTTGATTTCTTCATCTGAAAATTGCCAGTTTGTATTCTTTGCCCATTTATCATTTGGAAATTGACTTGTTTTTCTATAAATTAGATTTAATTTTCTCTATATTTGAGAAATGAAACCTTTATTAGAGAAACTTATGATAACTAACTATACATTTCTCTCCATCCTTTTCCCCATTTATTTTTTTTTGTCTGTCACTGTCTCTATATCTGTCTGTCTCTCTCTTTTCCCCCCTCTTTCCACTCTATACTTTGTCCCTCTTCAAAACTGTTTTGCTTCTGAGAACCACCTCTCATAATCTGCCTGCCTTTCTATCAGAACTCTCTCTTCTCTTATCCCCTTCTCTTCTTACTTCCCTGTAAGGTAAAATAGATTTCTATACCCTACAAAGTGTGTATATGATTCCTTTTTGAGCCAATGATAATTAGGTTCAAACATTATTCAACTCCCATTTTCTCTTTCACTGTAAAAGCCCTTTCATGCTTCTTTTATGTGAAATAATTTACCCCATTCCATCTCTCCATTCCCCCTTTCTCCCAGTGTATCTCTCTTTTTTACCCCTTAATTTTTAAAAAATCTCATCACTTGACTCTTTACAACAACGAGATGATTCAGGCAATTCCAATAGGTTTGTAATGGAGAGAGCCATCAGCATCCAGAAAGAGGAATGTGGGGACTGAATGTGGATCACAGCATAGTGTTTTTATCTTTTTTGTTGTTGTTGTTTGCTTGCTTGTCTTTTTTTCTAATTTTTTTCCCTTTTTGATCTGAATTTTCTTGTGCAGCATGATAACTGTGGAAATATATTTAGGAGAATTGCAGGTTTAACATATTTTGGATCACTTGCTATCTAGGGGAGGGAGTAGGGAAAAGTGAGGGAGAAAAATTTTGAACACACGATTTTGCCAGGGCGAATGTTGAAAATTATCTCTGCATGTGTTTTTTTTTTTAAATAAAAAGCTATTATTGAAATGTTTTTTAAAATAAATGTCACCCCAACATATCAACTCATATCTGTGCTTTCTGTGTATATATACAGCTTCTAACTGCTCTAATAGTAGGGAAGTTTTTAGAAGGTGCAAGTTTTTCCCATGAAGGAATATAAATAGCTTGATCTTATTCAATTCCTTATGATTTTTCTTTCATCTTTACTTTTTTATACTTCTCTTGAGTTTTCTATTTGAAAGTCAAATTTTCTATTCAGCTTTGGCTTTATCTCAGGAATGCTTGAAAGTCCTTTATGTCATTAAATATCCATTTTTTCCCTGATGAATTAAACTCACTTTTCCTGTGTAGGTGATTCTTGATTGTGTACCTAGATCCTTTGCCCTTTGAAATATCATATTCTTAGTCCTCTGATTCTTTAAATGAAGGACTCTCTTGCATTAATTATGCCCAGTTTCTGGTGATAATCTCAGGATGAGGAGAAGGAGCAGTTCTAGCACACTAAAGGATGTGACTACAGAGGTACAGAAGAGAGAATAGAAGAATGCTTATTGGGGCTCACAGATCAGACCAGAAGCTGCTAAATCTTGTGTTATCCTGATTATTACTCTAAGATACTTGAATTGTTTCCTCCTGGTTTCTTGCAGTATTTTATTTTTCATCTTGGCTATAATATAATATTCCTGGAAGCTTTCATTTTGGCATTTCTTTAAAGAGGTGATAGGTGAATTATTTCTATTTTTATTTTACTCTCTAGTTCTAAGACATCAGGCCAGTTTTCCTTGATAATTTCTTGAAAGATGAGACCTAGGCTCTTTTTTTATGGCTTTCATATAGTTCAATAATTCTTAAATTATCTCTCCTTGATCTAGTCAGTTGTTTTTCCAATAACCTATTTCATATTTTTGTTTGATTTCTTCTTGATGCCTCATAGAGTTATTAGCTTCCACTTGCCCAATTCTAACTTTTAACTAATTATTTTCTTAAGGCAGCTTCATGGTTTAGTGATTAGAGCATCAGCCCTGGAGTCAGGAACAAATTCAAATTTGGCCTCAGAAAATTGATTCTTACTGTGTGATTCTGAACAAGTTACTTAATCCAAATTGCCTTGCAAAATAAAATATAATTATTTTCTTCAAAGAGCTTTGGTACCCTCTTTTCCATTTGGCTAAATTTTTTAAGGAGTTCTTTTTAGTGAATTTTTATATATCTTTTTCTATTTGGTCAATTCTTCTTTTTAAGGCATTTTTTTCTTTAGTGAATGTTTGTGCCTCTTTTACCATTTGGCCTATTCTGTTTCTTAAGGTATTTTTTTTTTAATTGTGTGTGTGTGTGTGTGTGTGTGTGTGTATGTGTGTGTATTCTTTACCAAACTGTTGATTGTTTTTTCATTATTTTTTTTGCATCACTCTCATTTGCTTTCCCAATTTTTTCCTTAATCCTTATTTGATTTTTAATATCTTTTTTTGCACTCTTTCAGTAATTCTTTTGGAGCCTGAAACCATTTTTTCTTTGACACTTTGGATGGAGTTGTTCTGAATTTATTGTCTTTTTTTGAGTTTATGTTTTCATTTTCCCTATCATCATCACTTTTTGTGATCAAATTCTTGTCTTCATGTTTGCTCTTTTTCCCAGCCTGTTGCTTGACTTTTAACTTTATATTAAATTGGACTCTACTCCTGGAATGGAACAGGAACTGTCCTAAGTTTAAGGATTTTTGTGCTGCTTTTTTCAGCTGTAGTTCTGGAGATTTATAAGTTTTCAGTTCATCCATGATCTAAATAGATGCATGGTCACTGCTTTTCTGGCCTATGCTCTGATCCACATAGAAGCACCCACAAGCATTCTCCTCACTGGAACTGTGAAAGTAGATTTTCTATCCTTGTAGTCACATGCTTTAATATGCTAAGATTCCTACTTTTCTTCACCTTGGGATTACCACCAGGAACCACATATGGGCAATGCAAATGAGTCCTGCATTGCCAATGCCAGCAAAAGGATCACTGTAATTTCCTTCTGACCAGTGGTCTGATCCCCTTGCTATTTACGGGCTGAAGGTTTTAGAAGGATAGCTGCTAATTCAGTCACAGTATGACCTGTATCAAAATCTACTTTCTCGCCCCAGTGAGACATACCTTTTTTATTCTTCTAAGTTGTCAGCTGAAAAATTGTTTCACACAGTCCTTTTGTTGCTCCTGCAATTCCAGAATTTGTTTTGAGGCATTACTTTAAAGTTCTTTGGAGAGAAATTTGAGGAAACTCAAAAGAGTCGCTGCTTTTACGTTACCATTTTGGCTCAGCCCCATCAATACTGTTTGTTTAGCAGAGAGAAGGAAGACCAATCTAAATGATAAAGAAACAGTAAACTAGAGCATATATATTGGAAAACACAAGAAATTTCTGAAGGATAGCTAGTGACCGGTTTGTTTAGAGCAGAAAATGGACTTCTGGTGAAGATAAATTAAAGCATTATCATATCAAGGGAGAAGTCTCATTCCCTGGCTGATTTATTTTGGGCCATTCAAAAAATGCAAGAAACATCAAAAGGATTGACCACTAGACCTAGGAGATTATGAACTTATGTGTTATTTTGCCTAAAAGTAGGCACACTGAACTATGAATTCTATATGAATTTTGTGATTATATGAGTCTAGACTATTGATATTTTAAAATCAAGGTATTTAGCAGACAAGCGAATACCAAGCCTTAAGAAGTAGTAGGATGAAGGGTAGAAAACAGGAAACGAAGTCAGAAGCTACTCCAACACTTTAGTGTCCATGAGCTAACACAGTATTCATTTCCTTGAACCTCATTTTCTTCATTTATAAAAGGGATTTGGAAGACCATTTTTGTAGTATCATTTTAAAAGAACAGGCCTTAATGTGTTAGCCCCTTCTGGGGCTCCTTTCACTTTCTGCTTGCTTAAACAAGTAAAACATTTTTCCTTCAAAGACTTATATATCATCTTTCATTTGAAATAAACATAACAATAACAGTCAGTGCACTTTCAAATGATTTTATCTTACAAGCCAGAAAAAATCAGAGAGATAAAGAATATTTATCCATGGTTCCAAAATTTACCAGAATAGTTTTGTGAAGGACAAGAAATGAAATTCTCCTTATCTTGAATTCTCTGACATTCCTCCTAAGAAATCTTTGGTGAATTCTAGAACATACCCATTATTCCCATCCTCATTCTACCTGATGAGCTCTCAGTACTCAAATGTCTCCTTCCCACCAAACCACCTACATAAACCACTCTGCTCATCATTAGTAGGTCTGATCTCCAAGACTGTCTGGCTGGAGGAAGGAAATATAGTTCTTCTTCCCAATTCTGCCTTCAGGAGTTCTTTAGACCCAGACCATAAATGTGAAAATTAAAATTCTCTTCCCTTTCACTGCTCCTCCCAGTCCAATCAGACTGACATTTATTAATATGTTCAAAGGAATGCATAAGGCACTGTGGCTATAAAAATATGGCAACTAGTACATGCATGTTCTCTCAAACATGTGGGATCCCTTAGATCCAAGGTACTCAGTGGTTTTGCTTTTACTTAAAACCATAGTTCATGAGCCCCAACAGGTGTTTCCACATTTATAAGAGAGCATTTTGACATCAAAAAAGGCATTAATGCAATAGCATAATGAAAAAGTAGCAATCAAACCATACCCATGAATCTGGGGCTCACTATTTCACAAATTAACATTCACACATTTATAAGAGAGGAGAGGCACAGGGATCCTACATGAGGTCACAAGCATAGGGAACATGTGTGGAAGAAGAACTATTACCTCCAAGGATGCAGGGGCACTATTGTTTACTGGTAATGCCCTCCTCTCTGTTGAGCTGCCCCTGTCCAGACATTATATCTCAGCTGCTCCCTCCTGCTAGGCAATTCTCACTGCTGCCACCTGCTGCTCCTCAGCTTCATGTAATTTTCATTAGAGATGCTACTTCTATTCAACAAGAAGCAAGTTAGATTAGCCCCACTCCTCCTCTTTAATGTATAGTCCATAGAATAAAATGCAGATTTAAAAAAAAGAAAAAACAAATTTTCTCACTGTGAAAAAGGTGCTTTCTATATTTTCCTATTGACTCTCCCTCAGATACAACATTCCATTTTTTTTTTTTTTTTAATCCAAGATACAGGCTGTCCTTGTGTCTAGAACACTCTCCTGGCTCATTTAAGCCTATTAGACTCTCTACTTTCCTATAAAGCTCATCTTGAAGTACCACATCCCCAAAGTACTTCTCTATCTTTAAGAGTGGATATTGATTACAGCAATAATGAATTGAACCAGCTATACCCAGCGAAAGAACTCTGGGAGATGACTATGAACTATTACATAGAATTCTCAAACTCTCTATTTTTGTCCATATGCATTTTTTATTTCCTTCGCAGGCTAATTGTGCACTATTTCAAAATCCAATTCTTTATGTACAGCAAAATAACTGTATGGACATGTATACTTATATTGTGTTTAACTTATACTTCAACATATTTAACATGTATTGGTCAATCTGCCATCTGGGGGAAGGGATGGGGGGGAGAAGGAGGGAAAAAGTTGGAACAAGGTTTTTGCAATTGTCAATGCTGAAAAATTAAACATGCATATATCTTGTAAATAAAAAGCTAAAATAAAAAAGAACGGATATTGTATTTATTTTAAAATATATATTTAAAAAATATGTGTATATATATGTAAATACATATTTGTTATGCACGTGTTGTTTCTTAGCTAGTAAAATGTAAGCGTATAGAAGGCCGGAGACTTAATTTTTTCCCCTTTCTGTCTTTAACACTTAGCATCAGTTCATGGTTCACAGTAGGAACTTAACTAATGTATGCTGATGAATAAAAGAAATTTCTTAGTTCCTATAGTCTTGTTCCAAGAAGGAAAAACATTTCTGAAGCACAGAGCAGTCAATCAGCTAATTAGAGCTGAAAGTTCAGACCTAATCTGTCTCTTGATAAGCAGCTAAGCTAAAAGAAAATACAGTGCTTCAGACCTACACCCTACTTTTTTGTTTATTGAGAACAAGTCCTCCAAAACAGTTTGAAAAGAAACTCAACTCTACAAACAAGATTTTATTGGAATTAAAAAAGATTTTCTAACTCTAAGCAGAAAGAATAACAGGTACTAATTATGATGGAAAAAATTAGGAGATCCATTACTTTTTTTTTAATGGACAGAAGGAAGATTAGAAGAAAATATAGATAAGCAGAACATTCTTGAAAATAGCATGTGGAATTTATTTTTTAAAGTGGTATAAAATAGAAATTCACAGTTTCATATTTTTGTTGTTTAATAATATTTGATTCTTTGTGACCCCATTTGGAGTTTTCTTGATAAGGATAGTGGAATAGTTTGTCATTTCCTTCTCCAGCTCATTTTAACAAATGAGGAAACTAAAGCAAATACCAGTTTCATATACAATTTTTTTGTGTGTTCTGCTATGTATATGGAAATGATCATTTGGGGTATTTAAATTCAAATTTGAAACCCCTTTTAAATAATTTCCTTTTAAAAAAGAGTGAATGAATAATGAAAAAAATTATGTAACGTGTAGCAGAGATAAAAATTTTTTAAAAGGAGACAATATGGATATATATATTTCTATATGTGTGTGTGTAGATTTTTCAATAGACTATAAGCTTCTTAAGAGCAGAGATTATTTCATTTAGTATCTTTTTATCCCCAGCATCTAGAGAAATGACTGGCACATAGCAAACCTTCTATAAAATATATTTGTTGGTTGATTGGCTGGCCTGGGGCCCCAAAGATAACTGACTTCAGGATCAAGATAGGATTCTATGTCAGGTTGGTGTGAAACTCAAAGAGATTGCTAAGTGATGGAAGCAGAAGACCTAGAAGTGGTAATGAGTAACAAAGAACATGCCTAATTGTCCGTTGGGACCAATGCAAAGGGGACCACAAGAAAAAGCATGTTCAGAACTGGAGAGAATCGTCAAGCTTTAAGTGTCTTCTGTAGGGAATCAGATTCCCCAAAGTACAAGAAAACTGAAGAATTGAAAAAGGAAAAGGTCTAAGATGAAAGGAAATTCATTAATTCTCTAATAGGGCTTCCACAGTGGAAGAAAGGACATAGGGACTTGGTGAAGAATAGAATTAACATATTTGGGGACAACAGAATAGAATGTGATAAGGGAAGGGGATTTTTGCCTAGGTGTCTAGCCATTCTTTTTAATCTTGGAGAGGAAGATAAGAGAGTTTATTCAATTCATGATGGGGATGGAATATCATTTGAATGGAGCTCCTATTCTTAAAGCTTCTATAATAGCAGGAGACATCATTTATTCTCTCTCAAATACTAGGGAAGAAGGAGATAAGTCCTGGGACAGAAACTCTACTTATAAATCCAGTTTTTGAGAATAAGGGGTATAATGTGAGGCCCCGGGTTAAGCAGGGTCCTGGAACTGAGGGCTTGGTTTCTGAAGTTTTATTCTAGAAGTGGGAGATTCTAACCCAAAGATCTAATCCTAGAGGCAAAGGACCTGGTATCTGGGGCTCTGGTCTTAGAAGTAAGGAATCTGGGGTCTTGGACTCCAGTTCTAATAAAAGACTGGATGTCCCAAGCTCAAGTCCTGGATATAATAGGTCTATCATCTCAAACTCTGATCCCAGAGGTAAGACCTAGTATCCTACACTTGCCTCCTGAAGGTGAGAGACCTGGAGTCCCAAGAAGCTTGGTCATAAGAGTCACAGGTTCTGATGTTGAAAATGAAAGAAAGGTCTGGTATCTGAAGCTCTGATCCTGGAAGTGAAAAGCCTGATGTCTAGAACTTTGTACTGGAAAGACTTGGTTCTCCAGGCTCTGGTGCTAAAGATGAGGACTTTGTATCTAATGGCATGAAGTCTGTCAAGTCCTGTCTGAGGTTCTGGTTTAGGAAGTGAGAAAATTGTAGTCCAAGACTCACTTCTTCTCTATCTTTCCTCTCCATGTCTGTTAAATAGCTTAGCTCTGAAATTTTGTAAACTGAATAGAGCCATGTGAATATAGGCAATGGAATTATTGGATGGTTGTTACCCTTTGTTCTCAAAGAGGATCAAAATGACATCTCTATGTTAAAGTTGGGTTACAGGGTATCTGGCTGTAGCTGGTCAGACCAAAACAAGCTCAGAGTGCTCTGCCACAGGTCAGACACAAATGGTCCCTATGAACACTTGGGGTGGACTCTAGATTTGCTTATCTTGAGTTTCTTCAGAGCTAATTCAATTCTGCTTTGCTCATAGAGCCCAAAACTTTCTCTGACAAGGGCACACCATGCTAGGTAGTCCTATGTCAGTATTTCCTGTGTCATACATCAGTTCTAAAGTTCTTAAGAGAGATCTCGAGAGTGTCCTTGTATCACTTTTTTGGCCATCTTGTGAGCACTTACCCTGTGTGAGTTCTCCATAAAATAATGGAGCGTACATTTGGCATTCAAACAATGAGACCAGTCCAATAGAGTTGAATAAGTTACCAATAAGGTTGCCAACCAGCTGACATTGGACCAATTTGACC
Organism: Antechinus flavipes; assembly: GCF_016432865.1. Classification (NCBI taxonomy): domain Eukaryota; kingdom Metazoa; phylum Chordata; class Mammalia; order Dasyuromorphia; family Dasyuridae; genus Antechinus; species Antechinus flavipes. The sequence continues at coordinate 203,048,326 of NC_067401.1, forward strand.
AGTATTTTATCATAGTTTCTCACGGATGTTGCCTTTTGTAGACTCCTTTATTTAGTTTAATTTTGGTTAACTCTAGCCACCAAGCTGGATACTGAGGAGCAAGATTAATATATTTTCCCAATTCAGAGTCGGTTTCTAGTATATAATAGATCCTTAATAAGTGCTTATTGATTGATTAATTGGTGCATTGACTGACAAAACCTTTTACAAAGTCTTATTACAAGTTCACTTTCTTTTCTTGCAATCAGAATTATCCAGGTGGAAACATAGCCATCTGTGGTACAATGCACATCAGTCTGGCCTTTCCCCCAATTCTGCACAAGGCTAGGGTATGTATCTATTGAAAGTAGCCCTATGCAAACATAGCCAGTCACCAGAGATCTTGATGGAACCTCCTTGTTCTTGTATTGAGTTCTTTTTCTTCTCTCCTATACAGATCTTATCTCTATCCCTGGGATTTACACTCTATGAAGTAAAATAAATATTTCTGATCAAAAATCCTTAGGCTGAGGAGATAATTAGATATATCAGGGCAGGGCTTCTTTCTTTGTCTTCATTGGAATGGTTAGGGCTTTATGTTGCTACTCTTGGGCTATCTGGCTTAGATGTCACTATCTCCAAAAAGGAGAACATCACCCTTGAGCTCAGATAATTTAATTGAATAAATATTTCTTGAGAGACAAGTTGACATAGTGAATAGAAAGACAGCCTTGGAATCTGAAATACCCCAGTTCAAGTCAGGTCTGTGACACATACAGATTGTATGACCCTGGGCAAGTCACAGCTTCTCAATGTCCTATGCAATTCTATTAGACTATAGATTGCAAAGGAGATGCTAACCTATATTGCTAAAGGAAATTTTCTAATTGAAAGTTCCCCAGACTAAACAAAAAGATTTATTAATTATCTGTCACATGCAGTGAAGAAAATATTTATTATAGAATTCCTTCAGATCATTGTACTAAGAATCAAGGAAGATTTTTTTAAAAATAGAGATGACTGACTCTATAGGACCAACATTTGGTATTGGAAGCAAAACCCCACCTTTGTATTTTTCTCACCTTATATGGTAAATTTTAAAATGGCAAGTCAAAAGCTAGATTCTAAGGATACAAAAAAAATTACTGATACCGCTAAAAGAGCTTGAAGTCAGAGGTAGAACAAACTGGAGAATCTTAGAATGTTGATGAAATTCAATAAATTCAATTCAAGAAACATTCATTAAGTACCTGCTCTTTTGAAACACAATATTAAGTGCTAGGGACACAATGGAAGAAATAAATATAATATGTACCCGAATAAATGTAAGACTAATTAATTAAAGGATAAAAATCAGCACTAGCATCTTGGAGTAGAACAGATCATACAGTATGGATCAGAAAGATCAGACAGGAGGGAGACTAGACCTGTGATTTCATAGATAGCTAGAATGCTGGGCTAGAGATCTTAGTTAAAATCTAGTCTCAGACATTTCCTAGTTGAGTAATTCTGAGCCATCCTTTAACCTCTATTTGCCTCAGGTTCCTAATCTATAAAATAAGGACAATAATATCACCAGTCTTTCAGAGTTGTTGTGAGGATCAAACAAGAACGTAATAGTAAAGTGTCTGGCACATAGGCAACAGTATATATTTCATTGGCATAGGGTACAAGAACTTTTTGGTAAGTACCTTTTCTGCAACCTTTGATGTCCTGGATTACACAGCCAGTTTGTGTCAGAGGTGGTGCACTTTTCTGAAGGCTGGCTCATTTTCCACTCTATTGAGAACTAGTGTGAAATCAGGCTTAAGCAGGATAAAGCTAAATTGTGGGGTGTTTAGGCTAAAGAATTGCTAGGGTCCCTAAAAATAGTAATTGAAAGTTTCTATTGAAAAAAGAACTATTGAACTTTTTTGAAGTAGGGGAATTATATGGTCAGACTTTAGGGAGATTATTTTGATAATTGTTAGTTTCTTTGTTATATAGAGGATGGAGGATGATAACAAGAAGCAGCATCTCATAACACATTAGTGAGAAGTAGAGAGAAATACAATTCTCCAGAAAGTTTAGCATGAATCCCAACAAAGCCACAATATCTCAAGAATATGTACAGTTGGAATCAGAAAGAAGACAACAAATAGTTCAAAAATGGAACAGATGTTCTCAGTATTTCTATAACTATTTTGATAATGGCAATAAAAATCCTCAATGGTATTAATACCTTAATCTCTAAGGGAAGTAGATATACCACTAAAGATGATAATAGGAAGGGAAATTATAGCTAAACCAAGTATGCACAGAAGAAATCAATATTTTTACAATACCATTTTGAAAACATTGAGGGATAAATTTTCTAAAAATCTCAAAAAGAGAGGAAAAGGAGATGTCACACACTGTGTAGAACTCTACACAAAAAAAGATCTCAAAAAATTAAATCTCTTGCCCTCAAAGTGCTGATATTTTATTGGGAGGAAATAACATTTACACAGATAAATATATACAAAATAATTTGAGGAGTGGAAGACTTCAAGCATCTGAGGGAAGCTGAAAAGTGTCCTTCTTATAGGAGAGGTAATACTTGGGCTGAATCTTTTAGGATTTTCAGGGCATAAGAAAAGAAACAACTAACACTGAAGAGGGGACAAATAGTAAAATTACATTTTTTGGAGAAAGCCAAATTTTATGAAGCAAGAAGAGGCAAAATACACGAAGAAGAGATCTAGTATGAAAGCGAACTTATTAATGATGCAGAGGAAAAGTTCCAGAGGGCAGGATGGAAGGGGCAAGTTCTAGATAGTAGTTGTCCTGAGTGTAGGTCAAAGTTAAAGGGAAATAACTCAAGAGATGGTGATTTTCAGTCAAACCCCTGTTAACAACAACAACAAAAAATTATCAGTTTGGTCCTGGATTAGCCAAATACTGTCATATCAATCATTTCTTTTGATTTTTATGATAATCCTGTGATATCAATACTATAAATATCATCATTCCTATTTTATAGTTTGAGGAAACTGAGCTTCAGAGCCAAGATAAAGGAGATAATATTAAAGCTTTTGTTATTGTTGTTCAATCATTAAAAGATACTAGAGTAGTTTGCCATTTCCTTCTCCAGCTCACTTTATAAATGAAGAAACTAAGGTGAACGAGTAGGCTCGTAGGCTCACAAGGCTAATAAGTGAATGAGGCTGGACTCACAAAAATGACTCTCCTAGTCATAGATGACATTATGGTACCACCTAGTTACTATCTATTAAAACTTATTTAAAATGCATTGATTAGTTTCTAGTAAGCATCGATTCAGGTCCTATTCCAGCCACTACCATTTAACTAGCAATATGACCTCGTATCAGTCACTTCTTTAGTTTCATGGTTTTTTAATGGCTCTAAGGTTTTTGTCACTTCTACCATATATAAAAGGAGAAAAAAAGGAGAAAAGATATATATTTTTATCTCAATAGGCAATTAATCTAAAAAAAGGGTATGAGGAAAGTATGATATAAAATATACCTAACCTTTAAATCGATATCTGGAAGGACAGCCATGATTTCCCACAATACAGAGATCATTTGGGATTTCCGTGGCAACATTAGACTATGTCTGCCACAGTTTGGCTTAATTCCTTCCTTCCTTCCTTGACTAGGACAGATAGAGAATGGGAGAATTGAACTCTCATGCCTAAGAAAGGCAGTATATGAGATGGATTTTGATTAAGAGAGAAAGAGAAACCAAACTCAAATAAAGTAGAATAACAAAGGATCAAGTATTTATATAATTAATAAATGGGGTGACTGGACTTGGAATTACATGGTATAGAGAGCTCCCAGGTGAGGAAAATCCCTCCACCAAAGCTCTACCCCTCTTCAATTTATAGTCTTAGAAAATTTAGCATAATGGTGTTAAATGCAAATAAAAATGGAACCATTAAACTATACATAAGGATTCCTACAGGACTCCTATTTACAGAGAAAACCACATTTTATTATTAAACTATGTTTTATTATATTTGTATTTATTTTTGTTAAATATTTCCCAATTATATTTTAATCTGGTTTGGGCTCATTTAGGAGTATTGTAAGCTCCATGCCTCTAGTGGGCCACTTCTATACCTTTGGTCTAGTATACTAAGAGGTTAGTAATGGAATACTATTGTTCTATAAGAAATGATGAGCAGATGGATTTCAAAAAACCTTGAAAAGAGTTACATGAACTAATGCTGAGTGAAGTGAGCAGAACCTGAAAAAAGTTGTGTATAATAACAGCAACATTATGCAATAATCAACTTTGATAGACTTAACTTGTCTAAGCAATGCAATGATCTAAGACAATTCCAAAAGAAATTATGGGAAATGCTATCCAGAGAAAAAACAATGGAGTTTGAATGCAGATTAAAGGATAATATTTTTACTTTTTTTTTTTTTTTGCTTTTTGTTTCACATGGTTTTCCCTTTTTGTTTTGATTCTTTTTTCATACATGACTAATGTGGAAATGTGTTTAATATAAATGTACATGTATAACCTCTATCAGATTGTTTGATGTGTTAGGGAAAGGGAATCAAAGAGAAGGAGGGAAAAAATGGTAATCAAAATCTTATAAAAATAAATATTGAAAACTTAAAAAAAAAGAATACTAAGAGAGTAATTGATTTAACTAAGGTTATACAGCTTGTACATGTCAGAGGCAGGACTTGAAAAACCCTCCTGATTCTAAGTCCAATCTTCCATCTTCTATACTATATTATTGCTCACTATTAATTAATTATTATATTTAGTCATTTACTTGGTTACTTAATTAAGTCTACTACCTGTATGACTTTGGGTAAGCCATTAAACCTTTCTGGGAGTCAGGGTTGTTTTTGTTTTTTTGTTTTTTTTCCTGAGAAATGAGAAATATAGACTAGAAACATCTCTAAGGTTTTTTCCCAGATCTCAGTCTTATCATTCTGTGACATTCTGTGGTTAAGGGTTGGGGTTCACAATGACAGAATTATATTTCCTGGATGTTCATAAAGTTAAGGGGACTTGAATAGATGTATGGAAGGCAATTCTTGAATAATGTTCATAGAACAGGCCAGGCTAGTTCCTCTGGCAAGTTTCCATGAAGTCTGGGCTACTCAGCTGAGTTTCCAGGACTTCCTTCCCCCATCTACATACCCAAACACACACACACACACACACACACACACACACACACACACACACACAACTTCGTTTGTGATCTTGCTTGCCCCCAAAGTTCACTAGGCACTAGGCTAACATCTGGCTGGTCTCAGAAAAGAAGGCTCTAGTCATTCAATTTGGGAGGCTCTCGGGGTATACAGAGAGCTTGGAGCAGAGAAGCAAATGGGAGAGGGATTTCCTGAAGGGTCTAGTTGGAGGGGAAAGTCTGGGCAGGTGGTAGTTAGGGAGACCCAGCAGGAACAGGAAACAGGGAGTTGGGGGGGGGGAGGAATAAGGAACTGGTTCTGCCAGAAAAGCCTAATATAAGGCAAGGACTGGGAAACTAGAAGTGTTGGCAGCCAAAGGCTATAAAAGCAGGGTCAGAAAAAAAGGGAAAAATTGACAAGGAGAAACAGAAATGGTGACTTGGACCTGGAGAGTGCTAAGGTTGGGGGTGAAAGGAGGAGTGTGGGGGAAGGGGGGCAATGTTAAGGGGGAGAATGAGGAGGTGGGAGTCAGGACGAGAGAGGTCTGGGTGTTGAGTTAGTAATCCAAGCCGAGACAACTACCTCAGGGCCGCTGGGTCCATTTCAGGCTGTGTTTATTTAATAAAAAAAGCCAGTGAAATAACTGCGGATTTCATTGTCAATTCACCAATGCCTCTCTGTATTATTGCTTCACCTCTCTATATTTGGGCTCTGAAGCCCACCCTGCTGGGCTAAAGCCCCAGCCCATCCTACCCCCAATTCCAACATCCCCCTCCTGCTGCTGCCACCCCTCTTATTATGGCTAGAATGTCAAGCATTTATCAAAGAACTGGCCTGGAGACCCCTTCCCCCTCCTCACACTGAACACACAACCCACCTCTTTCTATTTTAAACTTGGCAGCCTTTTAGTTTATTAACCACCCAAAAAATTCTCCAGAGCCTCCTGCTCCAGCCGCCTGCCTTCCTTCCATCCTTCCCCCTTGTCTCAATTTCCGTGTCTCTATTTTTTTTTTTTTTTAGGGCTAGGGCTCTCAAACTAATTTTTTTCCTCCTCAGATTTGGGCAAGCAATTCCACTGGGTCTGTTTCCCCATCTATAAAAATAAGGATGTTAGACTAAATAACCTTTAACTCCCCTCCAGCTTTAAATGCTATGGACCTGTGGGCTTCTGAATATACATGTGAGTGCACAGAAAAAAAAAAAAAAACATTTATTATGCACCCATTCTATGTAGAATACTATACTAAATAGGCACTGGGAGAGATGCAAAATTTAGAGAAAACAGCCTTCCTGCATTCAAAGAGTTTTTCCTCTACTGAATTCATATATTTAGAACTAGAAGAAAATTGCAGCCATGTTGATCATGTCCAACCCTTCTTTCATAGGTGCTAAATGAGTATCTGAACCTTATTTTATTGAACCAATCTTCTTTGTCACAACTGTCTGCAGGTTACTGAGAGCCAGAACAGAGATGGCTGATGAAGGACTAAGAGGAGTAAAAAAGCAAAATAATGATTCTAAACCTAATTTAGTGATTCGAATTCTTAAGTTTCAGGCAGCAGAAAGCATGTTACTACTGAGACAATGGGAGAAGTTGGAACTGCACAATAGTGTTGCATCTGTCTGTGATCGATCCCAAATATGGAACCAGGAAGTGATTGGTGCTACCTAGAACATAACATCCAAAGACCATGAATACCTTCAAATGACTTTGGACATGTGGTTTCAAAAAGGTCTCAAGTTGACAAATCTTCCTGACACAAGTTGTACATAGAGGCCATCCAAATGTGTGAAACTTGTGTCAGTATATCAATAACCAAATTAACAAAAAAAAAATGATTATCCCAATAGATGCAGAAAAAGCATTTGATAAAAAATCTAACATCCATTCCTATTAAAAAAAAACTACTAGAGAATATAGGAATAAATGGACTTTTCCTTAAAATAGTCAGTAGCATCTACTTAAAACCATCAGCAAGAATCATATGTAATGGTGATAAACTGGACCCATTCCCAATAAAATCAGAGGTGAAACAAGGTTGCCCACAGTCACCAATACTATTCAATATTGAATTAGAAATACTAACTTTGGCAATAAGAGAAGAAAAAGAGATGAAAGGAATTAGAGTAGTTAATGAGGAAACCAAATTATCACTCTTTGCAGATGATATGATGGTACACTTAGAGAATCCTAGAGAAACAACTAAAAAACCATTTGAAATAATCCACAACTAATCCAGCCATTCTGGAGAGTGATTTGGAAGTATGCTCAAAAAGTTATCAAACTGTGCATACTCTTTAATCCAGCAGTGTTACTACTGGGCTTATATCCCAAAGAGATCTTAAAGAAGGGAAAAGGACCTATCTGTGCAAAAATATTTGTGGCAGCCCTCTTTGTAGTGGCCAAAAACTGGAAACTGAGTGGATGCCCATCAATTGAAGAATGGCTGAATAAATTATGATATATGGATGTTATGGAATATTATTGTTCTTTAAGAAATGACCAGCAGGAGAATTTCAGAAAGGCCTGGAGAGACTTACATGAACTGATGCTGAATGAAATGAACAGGACCAGGAGATCATTATATACTTCAACAACAATACTATATGATGATCAATTCTAATGGACATGGCTCTCTTTAATAATGAGATGAACCAAATCAGTTCCATTTGTTCAATAATGAATGGAACCAGCTACACCCAGCGAAAGAGCTCTGGGAAATGAATATAAACCATTACTAACATTTCCAATCCCTCTATGTCCACTTGCATTTTTGATTTCCTTCACAGGTTAATTGTACATTATTTCAAAGTCCAATTCTTCTTGTGCAGCAAAATAATTGTATGGATATGTTTACATATATTGTATTTAACATATACTTTAACATATTTAACATGTATTGGTCTACCTGCCATCTGGGGGAGGGGATGAGGGAAAGGAGGGGAAAAACTGGAATAAAAGATTTTGCAATTGTCAATGCTGAAAAAATTACCCATGCAAATATCTTGTAAATAAAAAGTTTTAATAAAAAAATTTAAAAAAGAAATAATCCACAACTTTAGCAAAATTTCAGGATACAAAATAAATCCACATAAATCATCAGCATTTTTATACATCACTAACAAAATCCAACAGCAAGAGATACAAAGAGAAATTTCATTTAAAATAACTGTTGATAGTATAAAATATTTGGGAATCTATCTGCAAAAAGAAAGTCAGGAACTATATAAGCAAAACTACAAAACACTTTCTACACAAATAAAGTCAGATCTAAATAACTGGAAAAACATCAAATTCTTTTGGATAGGTCAAGCAAATATAATAAAGATGATAATCCTACCTAAACTAATCTATTTATTTAGTGCTATACCAATCAAATTCCCAAGAAACTATTTTATGGAACTAGAAAAAATAACAAAATTCATCTGGAAGAACAAAAGGTCAAGAATTTCAAGGGAATTAATGAAACTTGTGTCAGATGTGTACAAAAAAAGAATGATCAAATTGTGCTGCATATTTGGAGAATATAAGGACTAGCAAGCCTTTGGAACTTGTTTTTCTATCCCTAGAAAATGATAACAAAAACATAAGTCCTATCTTAGGAGTGACTGACCATTTTACCAGGTACACATAAGCATTCCAAAGCAGAAATTAGAAAAGCATCTATTGTTAACCAAAGTTTTATGGGAACCATACTTCCAATATATGGATTCCTTCATCGCGACCAAAGTAGAGACATTGAGAACCAGCTACTCAAGAAAATGTTAGTTTTGGCAAGTATCAGAAAGTTTGAATCTACTCCTTACTATTCAGAGTACCTACAGCATAAACATTCTAAACATTTTCCTATTTTAGGTGAGAACCACACCTATCTATTGACTTCTATTTTGGTACCTCAGATAAAGATGAGATACAATTGTTTGCACATTTGAGAGAGAAAATAGGAGAAATCTCTAACAAGCCAATGCTTCTGCTGTCAAAAACTGATAGAAACAAAAAACATTATGCTATTAGAGCATTATATCAGAACCTTCAACAAGGAGAAAAGAAATCTGGGGATTTTTTTTTTTTGGCGAGGAAGGAAATCTTGAAATTTAAAGAGACTCACAAATGAGATGATCCATAAAAAGTTATTGAGAGACTGTACAACTTGCCTTTTTTTTTTTTTTTAAACAAAATAGCTCCAGAGAATGGAAGGAACCCCAAAGGTATTACTTAACCACAATCGCCTGTTGGCCACAGGAGAGTTGGTTAGAATTTCTAATGTACAGGTGGAGAGAAATGGTAGATACTTATGTTGGAGAGTTCTGAGCAAAAGAGATCATCCACTAGCTATACAAAGATTGGACTAGATATGGACACTAAAATGTTTCTAGTGAAGACTACATATCAACGGACGATAGAAAGCCAGAATCAACTAACCACAGACACTCTAGGGCAGACACCATCCAAAGAGCAAAACAAATTGCTAGCCAACCTATCCTTGATGTCAACCCAGGGGTAAACAAACTTATCTGTAATGACCCTAATGGTTGGGCCAATAGAAGCAGAAAAATCAATCAAATGAGAAAGGAATTAGACCCCAAAGACCAGTTACCAGACTAACATGACATTACAGGTAAATCTAAAGAAATGATTACACATGTGGCATGGGGGCAATGCTAGAGAGTGCTACAAACTAGAGACTGATGATGTTAAGTGTACCTTGTGTTACTTTGTTGTATCTTTGTTATTGTTTGTTGTTGCTGCTCATGTTAATTTCTACACATTTGAGTATAACTTATTTAGCTGTTAAGTTCATTTGATATGTTTTGGGTTATGCTTATGCTATAGGAATATTTGTTAATTGCTTTGCTTATTGTTTATATGCAAGTACTTTAATGCTTATAGTTAAGCCACATTTTTCTAGTGTTATTGTTTCAGCAATCTGGCTTTGTTTTGTTAATTAGTCATGTTTTACTTTGTTGCTTATCATTAATTGCTTTATTTTGAGGATATGTAGGCGTTCTTGAGCAGCACCTGTATAATATATTTCATGTAGTCACAGTCAGGTAAGATACTGTATAGTGTCATATCTGCATATATGCTGTTGATTTGCATTTTTCCAACAATACTGTAGGTTAGTTACCTGGAAAGCCAGGGAAACTACCCTTTTTTTAGCTGATTGTTTTTAAATAGCTGATTTTGTGCTTTTGCTATATAGATACGAGTTTCTAAATTTCCCAATTGATTTTTTGCAAAGGATTACAAAAGTTTTGGCTCAAGGGAGGGATGTCAGCTGAGATATTGTATAAGGGAAACCTGTGCTACCTGCTATTCCTAATGGAGAGACATGATGCTTGATTGTCTGAGGGAATGATGAATGAAATATGCTGCAACATCTGCTGTAAGGGACTTAATTTAGTTGGTTCCAGAAACTCTTCAAAGAAACCCACAAAAAGGATCTTCAAGGCAAGAGAAAAAAAACCGAAGGGGAAGAGAAAGACAGAGACAAACCAACACTCAGAGAGATGCTTTCGTCTTTTGAATGCACAGCTAGTTCTGGCTTATCGGCCAATCAAAACTGCATCTCATCACCATGTGGTTAGCATACCAGAAATAGTTACAGAATGCCTGGGCATGTTCCAAAGTCCACATTGGGAATTGCATTAGACAGAGCCAGCTGTGAATGCTCATAAAGACTGGGCTCGTTAACTAATGCCCCATTACACAAATAAAGAAATTTTGGCCTAGAAAGGTTTAATGACTTGCCCAAGATAACATGGCTAACAAGTAGCTGGGCTGGAAGGCCAATCTCTAACTACAAATCAAGTATTTTGGAAATGTCACAAACAGATATAATGCCTTCCATGTATCAGCAGTGTGTACAACACAGCAGGCTTGGAGTTAGGAAAGTTGGAATTCAAATCTTGCTTCTCTTCCTAAGTCCATGAACATAGACATGTCACTTAATTTCTTTGTGCTTCAGTTTCCTCACCTGTAAAATGAGGACATTGAACTTAAGGGCCTCTAAAATAATTTCTAACTCTAAATCTATGATCCTACCATCCAAACTTCCCACCACTCACTTTCCCCTAGCCTCTATCCTATTCCAATTTGCTGGTTTAGGCATTTCAGTCATGTTCAACTCTTTGTAACTCCATTTGGGATTTTCTTGACAAAGATATTGGATGGGGTATGACATTTCCTTCTCCAGTTCATTTTACAGATTAGTAAACCAAGGCAAACAGGGTTAAATGACTTGTCTAGGATCACAGTATCTGAGGTCAGATTTGAATCCAGGAAGATATCTTCCTGACTGCAGGCCCAGTACTCAATTCACTGCAAGACCCAGCTGCCCTACTTTCCCCTTGCTTTCTGCTTTTTAGCTATTTTACATATTTTCTTCATTAGAATATAAGTTCCTTGAGGGCAGGGGCTATCTTTTTTTTTTTTTTTTTTTGCTTATATTTATATCTGAAGCACCTAACATGGTATTTGGCACAAAGTAAGTGCTTAATAGATACTTGTCAGATTTGATGTGTAGAGAATGTTTGGGTTCAAAGGAGTATCCTCATGACTCCTAAGTATGGGAGTGGTCTATGGTAGATTAGGTCTTCTTCAAATTCCCGTTAAGATCAAAGTGTCTCTCATTATGGACAAATTGCACTTTCCAAGACTCAGTGTCTGAGCTGACTCAACTTGCTTCAATTCAGCCTTGTGGTCACTATTATCAATTCCAGGTGATGAAGAGATCTCTGAAGGTTCTTGCAACCTTTATTAGTTCATAACGATCACAGCCATTTCTTAGCTCACAAAAAGCACAGCTATCTTCCTTGCTCTCAAAAACTGCCAGGGAATAGAGTTAGAGATTGTCTGCTCACATCTGCTAAGTGGGCACTTAAGGAATTTTGTTACCCCACATTTTGCCAACAGGAAACAATCTTGGGAACACTTGTGCATTCTCTGAAGTGGGGATATGACATTATTATTCCTGCCCAGACTCAAGTTCACCCAGCCTACTATGCCTTAGATTGGCATCAAGGGAGACAAACTGCCCATGTTCTAAAGACTCGGCCCTCATTCTCACACAGAAGAATTAGAGAGACATAGTGATTTGCCACAAGTAGAACTTAGTTTTTCTGACTCCAAATCCACTGCTCTTTTTATCACATCATCTTGGACAAAGCTGTCCTTCATGTCCTTTTCTGTCCTAATATTCCAGCATTCTAGGGTTCTGAGGGACCAGGGCCCAATTTATAACTAGGCCAAATAGTCTCTTTGGTATGATTTCAGCAGGCTTTGAAAGATCCTGCCTCCTCTTCTCTTCCCCCCACCTCCCCAATTTCTCTTATACCAGTTCTCTGAAGCCTGAAACTCCTCTGCCAAGGGACAAAGTCTTTCATCCCACAGCTAGATATAAGGCTTAAAATTCTAAGACCCCTGGGAAAAGTCTCTGAAGGGGAAGAGGAAAAGGGGGCCCTAGGTTCTCAAAAGCTGGGAAAGGGCCAGAGGGGGAGGCTAAGGGCAAACTATGCCTACTTCACAGTTTTGCCTAGGGCTGGCCCAGGGGGTGATATCATAAGGCAAATTATTAATTCATGTTAGAAACGAAAGCACAGATGCAATCCTATTATACACAGCAAGACAATACAAGACCAGCCTCCAGAACACCTACAAGAGACTCTTAGAGACCTCCAGTGGCCTGGGGACAGAAGAGCCAGAACTTCTTTAGAAGAAATGAGAAAAGAATAAAGGCCCTAGGAGAGGGGGATACCTCATCTAGAAGGGAAGCCTTGAATGGGCAGCATATGGATGGAAAACAGTGGGGTAGGGAGAGGGAGGAGAGACCATAATAAGAACCAAATTCCTTCCCAGTCGCACATCAAACCCAATCTTTCTAACAAATCATATCCCTCCCTTCCCTCCACAATCCTGCTTTAAAAATCTACCTCTATAAGATTGATCACTGACTCAGCCCTCCACCCTCTCAGGCTATCTTTGAACAGGACTAATTATTATGTTTTGTTCCTCAAGTATTCCCTGTCTTTATACAAGAGGTTGTCTTAATTCCCTATTCCAAGCTTAGCTAATAATATTTTGAAAAAAATTCAGATTTTTTTTTTAAGGATAACTATTATATATTTGGAGGGAATAGCAAGTTGTACATGCTAGAATGCAGTTTCATATGTGATCATCTTTTTATTGTATTTTTATGGAAATGCTTGTTTTGGTCCATGAATTTAAAATAAAAAAACACATTTTTAAAAAACCAATCTCCTTCCTTCTTCCACCCAAGAATTTTTTTTTTTAATTTAATTCAATTCAGCAAAGCAGCTGATGGGGAAAAAAAAAAAAACCATTAAGCTGAGGAGTCAAGAAACCCGAATTCATTTCCCACTGATTCTTTAGATATATTAAGTCACTCAATACCTCCAGACCTCAGTTTCCTCATCTGTAAAACTGAAGTTATCACCATAATGTAGATAAACTGACTCCTATGGAGTCAGAATTGGGTTCAAATCTAGCTTCTGATATTTATTAGTGACATTATTCTAGATAAGTTACTTAACCTTCCAGTATCATAGTACCTTCATCTTTGAGGACCCTTACAACTTTGAATCTAAGATCCTATGACTAGTGAACCTAGAAGGTCCATTCTAGAACTGATAGTTTGTGTGCTTTAGGCAACTAGAGAGTTAGGTGGTGCAGTGGAGAAAGACTCCTCTTCCTGAGTTCAAATCTGACCTCACTTACTAGTTGTATGACACTGGGGAAGTCACTTGATCCTGTTTGCCTGTTTCCTCATCTGGGAAATGAGATGGAAATGTAATGACAAGCCACTCCAGTATCTTTGCCAAGAAAACCCCAAATGGAGTCATTTAGAGTTGGATAGTAATAAAACAATCCAACAATAACATGAGACACAGGGATAACACTAGATAAATTACTCAAGGAGCTTATCAGGAGACACCTATACAAAATCCAAAATGCAAATAGAATGTGTTGTGTATCAAAGAAGTACACACTGTGAGAAGAAGGAAAGATCAGTAAAAAGTATTCTTTCCCAAATTTGATCTTTTTGAAGGCTTCAGCTCTACGTGCATCAAAAATAGCAATTTTTTTACATTTATATTTCATTTTTTTAATTAAAGCTTTTTATTTTTCAAAACATATATACGTGGACAATTCTTTAACATTAGCCTTTGCAAAACTTTGTGTTCTAATTTTCCTCCTTCCCCCATGATCTCCGCAGATGGTAAATAGTCCAATATATGTTAAATGTGGTAGAAAAATGTGGTAGAATGTTAAATTCAGTATATGCATACATATTTATACAATTATCGTGCTGCACAAGAAAAATCAAATCAAACCAGTAAAAACAAAGAAAAAGAAGCAAAATAAAATGCAAGCAAACAACAAAAAGAGTGAATGTTGTGAAACACATTCAGTTCCCCACTCTGGATGTAGATGGCTCTCTTCATCATTAAATAATTGAACTGGTTTGAATGATCTCATTGTTGAAGAGAGCCACGTCCATCAGAAGTGATCATCATAGAGTCTTGTTATTGCCATGTATATTGATCTCCTCATGCTTCTCATTTCACTTAATATCAGTTCATGTAAGTCTCTCCAGGCCTCACTGAAATCATCCTACTGATCATTTCTTATAGAATAATAATATTCCATAGCATTCATTTCTTTATTATAGCTTTTTATTTATAAGATATAAGCATGGGTAATTTTTCAGCATTGACCGTTGCAAAATCTTCAGCTTCAACTTTTCCCTTCTTTCCCCCCACCTCCTCCCCAAATGGCAGGTAGAGCAATACATATTAAATATGTTAAAGTATATGTTAAATACAATATATGTATACATATTTATACAGTTATCTCACTGAACAAGAAAAATCTGATTTAGAATTAAGGTAAAAATAGCCTGAGAAGGAAAACAGAAATGCAAGTGGACAAAAACAGGAGTAGAAATGCTCTGTTGTGGTCCACACTCATTTCCCAAAGTTCTTTCTCTAGGTGTAGCTGTTTCTTTTCATTATTGAACAATTAAAACTGATTTGGATCATCTCATTGTTGAAGAGGGCCATGTTCATCAGAATTGATCATCATATAGTATTGTTGTTGAAGTATATAATGATATCCTAGTTCTGCTCATTTCATGTAAGTCTCTCCAAGCCTCTCTGTATTCATCCTGCTGGTCATTCCTTACAGAACAATAATATTCCATCACATTCATATACCACAATTTATTCAGCCATTCTCCATCTGATGGACATCCATTCAATTTTCAGTTTCTCACCATTACAAAGAGGGCTGCCACAAACATTTTGGCACATACAGGTCCCTTTCCCTTCTTTAAAGATCTCTTTGGGGTATAAGCCCAGCAAAAACACTGCTGGATCAAAGGGTATGCACAGTTTGATAACTTTTTGAGCACAGTTCCAAATTGCTCTCCAGAATGGTTAGATGCATTCACAATTCCACTAACAATGCATCAGTGTCCCAGTTTTCCCACATCCCCTCTAACATTCATCATTATTTTTCTCTGTCATCTTAGCCAATCTGAGAAGTGTGTACTATTATCTAAAAATTGTCTGAATCTGTAAAAAAAAAAAAAAAAACTAGCAATTTGTAAAAGAAGCTCACAAATAATGCTTTGCTTTACCTACCCACAATGCTTTGCCCTGAGAGGTCAATATCACAATTATTATTGTCCCCATTATATGAAGAAGGGAACTGAGACTCAGAGTAGGATATTGATTCAATCACAGAGTGGGGGAACTAGGACTTGAACATAGATTCTCTCACTCACAGTCCAGGATTCTTGTCACTCTCTCCCAAGCAGTCTGTTTAAATGTTCTTCGTCCAACAAAATTATTTCAGTCACAAACTTTAGACCTGGAAGAGACCTTTAAGATAATGTCAGATCTTCTTAGACTTCAACATTTCATTAGACAGATGAAGAAACAGAATTGGAGTGAGGAGACTTGTCCAAAGTCACCCAGGCAGGAAGAAGATGATCCAAGATTCAAACCTAGCTTGTCTTATTCCCAATCCAGTACTCTTTCTGCAATACCACTCTAACATATGTGTCTATGCCCGTGTGGATGTGTTTGCAGGCAAGAGGCTTCCTCAAATCCTATGTACAATGAACCTTTGGTGGGGGGGACAGATTAGCCCAAGAGTTTTACACTATTTGCAGAATTATCTTAGAAATGAGATATTTTCAGAAATTGTGAGCCATGCCAAACACACACATATACATACAAATTTTGGGATAGGGGTATATATACAGTTACATGAATATATCACATTACACAGATATATATATATACACACACACACACATTTTATTGTTATTTAGTCATTTCAGTTATATCCACATCTTCATTACTTCATTTAGGGATTTCTTTTCTTTTCTTTTCTTTTCTTTTCTTTTTTTTTTTTTTTTTTTTTTTTTGGCTGAGGCAATTGGAGTTAAGTGACTTGCCCAGGGTCACACAGCTAGGAATTGTTACGTGTCTGAGACCACATTTGAACTCAGGCCTTCCTGACTCCAGGGCTGGTGCTCTATCCACTGAGCCATCTAGCTGCCCTATTTAGAGATTTCTTGAAAAAGATACTAGAGTGATTTACTACTTCCTTCCCCAGCTAATTTTGCAGGTGAGAAATTGAGGCAGGTTAAGTGACTTGCCTAGAATTACACAGTAAATGTATAAGACTGGCTTTGAACTCATGGAGATGAATTTTCTGAACAAACACATGCATTATGTATATATAAAATAAATAATATAAAATATATTCAAATATAAGTAGTCATGCATATGCACATACACATAAATGCGTGTGTATGTATGCATGTGTATAAATACACACACACACACACACACACACACATATATATATATACACACACATATTCCAAAGTTTCATGGTCAGGTTTGTTTTCTTAGTTTTTGACATGGTTTCACAGTTTTTGGAAATATTCCATCTCAGATTAATACTGGGTATAGTTAAGACCAAAGGGTAGTCTGCCCCATAAAATATACATTATATGTAAGTTGCAGCAACTAAGGCTATTCCCTGCACTCAAACACAACACTATTCAGATATTCTACATAGATCCATCTCTCAAAATTCTTTGTGTTCACTCCTTTAGAGAAGAGAGGGATGAAATAGGTGAAAGATAGAATGGGTTGCCCTCCTCAATACTGACCCCACTATGATGCTAAACATCTAGGAGGTTGTTAATTGGTCAAACAACTTCCTGTCCTTTCTAGAAATAGCAGAATTTCTGCTTTCCCCCAAAGTTGTGGAGAAAATAACTAATAGTCTTTTATGAGTGTTTACTTGGCCAAAATTGTTCCCTTATAAATGTCTGGGATGATAATTTGGGAAGAGAATGAGGCAGAAAACAGCTCTGCTCACTTTTTGTGTGCCATTGGTTCAGTTACTTCCTCCCTTGGGTTTCTTTATCTGTAAAATTAGGAGGCTAGGCAAATAAAAGTCTTCTATGAATGTAACCATCAAACAGTTTTTACAGAAATAAAAGGTCTAAATAATTCTTTATTCATTGTTAGACCTCAACAACATGATAAAAATGGTGGGTACTGCCTGAATTGTTCTATAAATTTAATTTCTCACCAATTAAATTACTAAAGAAATACTTTATAGACTTAAACAAAACAACAAAATTAATCTAGAGGAATAAAAAAGTTAAGAAATATATATATATATATATATTATATTTACATGTACATACATAAACACATATGGGACAAAGGCCACTTAGTGTTCGTAGATAGCAAAATATACTATAAAGCATTATTAAAAATTAATAAGTAGTAGACTAAAAACAAAAAGTAGATAATTAAAACTTAGAAACAGCAATGTAGTGTTTGACAAACTCAAAAATACAAAATATTAGGTAAGGGATTTTTTTTTTACTAGATAAGAACAGTGAGAAAAACTGGGGATGGGGAACAATCTGATAAAAAAAATTTTAATAACATATATACTTACCATAAACTTCAAAAGTATATGATCAAAAATATAAAGTCATACCATAAAGACATTAAAAGATAATGAAAGTTTATAGTTTTCATAATTTTAAATGGAGGAAAAATTCATAGCTTAAACATACTATAGAGGATGTCATAAAAAACAAAATGGACAATTTCAATTAAATAAAATTTAAAAGTTTTTGCAAAAACAAACTCAGTGCACTTAAAAGCAGAAAGAACAGGGGAAAGAATCTTTGTATCAATTATCTCTGACGAAAATGACATATTCAAAATCTATGGGAAACTGATATGAAAATTTGGAATCATGATCCATTCCTCAAAAGAGACAATCAGTCAAATGATAAGGAATTTTCAAAAGAAGAAATACAGTTAATAATCAGTCACCTGAACTTTTTTGAAAACCCCTAATAACACAATAATATAGAGGAAAAACAACTTTGCAAGACTTTAAATTGCAACAATCCAGAAGACTGAAGACTCAAAGATTCCACCTTTTGCCCAAGAAGTGATAAAACATAAAAGGCAGAGGGAAACATAAATTTTCTACTATAGCCAATGTGGGTTGCTGAACAATACATGTTTATAATAACAGTTTTCTTTTTTGTTTCTCTTGTTCAATTAGTTGAAGGGCAGGAAAGGAGAATTAAGGGAGAAAATTATACAAAATTTCCAACAAGAAAATTAGTAGTAATTATACAAAAGCAACCCCTTATTTGTCCAGCTAGCAAACATAAAGAGATAGGAAAATTCTTATTAGAGGAACTGAGGAAAGAGAGACATACACTAATTTACTGGTAGAACTATTAGTTTGCTTAGTTGTTCTGGAAAAATTTTTGGAATTGCATAAGAATATTTACTAAATTTGTGCCTTTTGACCAGAGATTTTACTTCTAGCACTATATCCCAAGGAGGTTACTGATAGCAAGGAAAAAACCCATATGAGCAAAAATATTCATAGCAGTATTATCAGTGATAACAAACTAAAAACAAAATATATGTCCAGTGAATATAGTTGAACAAATTATGGTATATGAATGCAATCAAATCTTACAGTGCTACATGAAATTATGATTATAAGAAATCAACCATTAATTTCCTTCTATGTGCCAACCAATTGTAAATGCTAGGAATGCAAAAACCAAAATAAACTAATCCTGATCTCAAGGAATTTACATTCTATCAAGAATTAAAGAATTCCCTATTTAACCTATATTGGATAGTTTATTGTCTGGGAGTTGCAGGGACAAAGAAGAGAGAAAAAGTTGGAACACAAACTTTTACAAAAGTAAATGTGGAAAACTATCTCTATATATATTTGGTAAAATTAAAAAAAACTTTTTTAAAAAATAAAAATTTTAAAAAGGAAAGAAAGAATTCATGAATTCAGAGAAACATGGAAAGAGTAACTGAATAAAGAAAACAGAGCTAAAAGAACAATGTAATTAATAACTGCAACCATGGAAATAAAGACCCAAATTAACAGAAAAAGAAATAGAAAATTTAAATAATTCCATTTTAGAAAGAGAAATTGAACAAGCCATCAATGAGCACCCTAAGAAAAAAATCCCCAAAATGAGATCAATTCACAAATGAAGCCCACCAAACATTTAAAGAACAATTCAATATTATATAAACTATTTGGGAAAATAGGCAAAGAGTCATACTAAATTTCTTTTCAACACAAATATGGTGCTGATATCTAAACCAGAATGAATAAAAACAGAGAAAGAAAACTATAGACCAATTTTGTTAGTGAATATTGATATAAAATGTTTAAATAAAATATTAGTAATGAAATTATAGAAATATGTCACAAAGATTATACATTATTCCAGGTGGGATTTATACCAGGAATGCATGACTAGTACAAGATTAGAGAAACTATCACATAATCGATTACAGCAACAACAAAACCAAGAAAAATCATATGAGAGAACTCAATAGATATAGTTAAATCTTTTGACAAAATATAACAAACATTCCTATTTAAAAAATACTAGAAAACGTAGAAATCAATGACGTTTTCCTTAAAATGATAACTAGAATTTATCTAAAGTCAATAAGCTTGGAGATCAGCATGTAATAGAGATAAACTAGAATTGAGATCCAATAGGATCAGAGGCGAAGTCAGGATGCCCATTATCATCTAGCTATAGCAATAAGAAAAGAAAAATTGAACATATTAGAGCAGGCAATAAGGAAACAAAACCATTACTCATTGCAAATGATAAGATGGTATACTTGGAGAATCCTTAGAGATTCTCTAATCAACCAAAAAACTAGTTGAAATAATTAACAACTTCAGCAAGGTTGCAGGACATAAAAAAAAAAATCCCACATAAATCATAAGCATTTCTATGTATCACTAACAAAGTCCAACAGCAAAAGACGAAAGAAAAATTCCATTTAAAACAACTGTATAGTCTCCCTGCCAAGACAAACCCAGGAATTATATGAACACAAATACAAAAGACTATTCACACTAATAAAGTCAGATCTGAACAATTGGAAAAATATTACTCACGGGTAAGATGAGCCAATATAACAAAAAATGACAACTTACCTAAAATAATTTACTTATTCAGTGCCATACCAATCAAAGTACCAAAAATTATTTTATAGAGCTAGAAAAAGTAACAAAATTCATCTTGAAGAAGAAAAAGTCAAGAACATCAGGGAAATTAATGGAAAAAAAAATGAAGGTAGTCTTGCAGTACCAGATTTTAAACCACATTACAAAGCGGTAATCATCAAAACTGTCTGGTACTGGTTAAGAAATAGTGGTGGAAAGGAAAATGACCAATGTTGGAAGAAGAAGATGTGGGAAAATTGGAACACTAATATGCTATTGATGGAGTTGTGAACTGATCCAATCACTTTGGAAAGCAATGTGGAATAAAAAATGTGCATACCTTTTCATCTATTATGTCTACAACATCCCAAAGAGATCAAAGCAAAAAGAAAAGGATGAATTTATAGCAGCTGTGTTGTGGTGATAAAGAACTGGACATTGAAAGGATGTCTATCAATTGGAAAATGACCTGACAAATTGTGTATATTATTATGACGGAATACTACTGTGATATAAGAAATGATGAGCAGGATGCTTTCAGAAAAACCTGAAAAGATTTACATGAACTGATGTAAAATAAAGTGATCAGAACCAGCAGAACATTGTAGATTATAGACAGTAACAGCAATATTGTAAAAGGATCAACGTGAATGACTTAGCTATTCTCAGCAATACAAAGATCTAAGATGATTCCAAAGGACTTATGATTAAAAGAAAAAAAAAAAAAGATGCTATCCATTTCCAAAGAAAGAACTGGTGGAGTCTAAATATAGATCAAGGTATACTATTTTTTACCTTTTTTTCCCCCATGTTTTTAATTGTGTTTTTTTTTTTTCACATCATCACTAAGATGGAAAACATACACATGTGTATAAAATTGCTTTCTCTCTCAAGGAGGGAGATGGGAATAAGGAAGAATAATTTTTTAATTAATGTTAAATTTTATTTTTACATATAAATAAAAAAATAAAATGTTAAATTTTTTAAAAATGGAAATAAAGTCAACATTTAGAGGCAACAAAAGAGCAAGTAGGTGGCAAAGTGGATAGAGTGAATGGCCTGGAGACAAGAGAATCTGAATTCAAATTCATTTCAGGCACTTACTAGTTATGTAACTGGGCAAATCATTTAATTCTTTTTGCCTCAGTTTGTCATCGGTAAAAATGAGCTGGAGAAGGAAATAGCAAACCACCCCAGTATCTTTGCCAAGAAAATCCCAAATGGGGTCATGGAGAGTCAGACAGGACTTAAACTCAACAAAAGAGGTAACAAAACTCCAATTAAGTATAACAATAAAGATTATTGCCATAAAGGACCTATGCCTATTTCTGTTGATAATTGGTAAACTCATTTCAGTAAATTGGTTTTTTGTTTTTTTTTTAAGAGAAGTGGAGGTTGTTGGGAAATATTTGTTGTAGCAAAACAAAACATGCTTTAAAAAAATTAATACATAAACAAATTCAAGGACTTGGCTCATAGAATCTTAAGATTGGGAAGAGCTCTGTGTGAGAGCATCCAGTCCAACTATAACCCAAAGCGTAGAATCCTTTGATATAATTTGATCAGAGGTCATACAACATCTGCTTGGACATTATTTGAAAGCTAAAGAAGAGTTACCCATCTCCATAGAAAATAAGAAGAAATCAGCCTGAACTTTAGCACTACAGTTCAGGAGAACTTTCAAGAAGTCAGGGTTACTAGGCAGAAAAGGACGGGGAATTTAATATAGATGTTATGCAATTCATTTCAATTCAACAATCATTTAAGATTAAGGCAATAGGTAAAAAAAGATGAAAAAAAGCATTTCGATTGCCTTCAAAGAGCTTACCATACTAAGAGTATATACAGTGTACACCGCAAAATATAACACATGATGGAGTGGGATAGAGACAAAGGAGAGATTCAGACAAAATAATGTTTGAAAAAAAAGAACTCAGAGGAGAAGCGGGGCAGTGTCTGAGAGAGCTTCAGGGAGGACGTGACATCTGAGATGAGAGGAAGAGATTTTTTTTTTTTTTTCTGAAGAAATTGGGGTTAAATGACTTGCCCAGAGCCACACAACTAGGAAATGTTAAGTGTCTGAGGTTAGATATGAACTGGGATCCTCCTGACTCCAGGGCTGGTGCTCCACTGCATCCACCTAGATGCCCCAGGAGAGAAATATTTTAACCAGCGAAAACTGGCCTGAAGCAGTCCCTGTCCTTGGCAATCCTGACCCTGCTTCTTCGGGGGAAGCAAAATCTTATCCCCCAGGACAGAGATGCACATTGACCAGAAAGGCAAGCAAAACTTCCTTCGATCCTCAAATTGGACAAGACCTAATCCAATCAAATGATCCCTGTTATCTAGCCTCTTCCTCCCCAATTCCCTCACCCCCACACCCCAACCAGAGCTTTTTAAAGTTCCTAGCTCCATAGCAGGAACTCCAAAATGGCAGAGCAGTAATGAGTTGGAAGATTTGGGTTAATCCTGAACTAAATGAGGGGCTAATTCTCCTTGTAAAAACCTGTCAGCTGCTAGTTAACAGCTCCTCTGACCCTGAACTTGGGGAGGGGGGTGCTGGTTAGCCCTCTGTTTTCGGGAACAGTTGGTTCTGTACCTGGGATGAGGATCTTTTTCCTTTTCTTTCTTCTTTTTTTTTTTTTTTTTTGAATGTGAATATAAACTTTATGAAAGGGGCCTGGTCTCTGTTCACACCGGGTGCTAATAACCCACAGCTGAAATCAGAGGTGGAGAGAAAGGGGGTTGGGAGGGGAAAGGAAAGGGGGGGGGGGTTAAGGAAGAACAGAGAAGAGAAACAGGGAGGGGAGGGGAAGAGGAGGGAAGGGTGGAGGTGGACATTTAATATTGAATTTGCTTTTTTTAAATGTGGAAACTTTTAGACACAATCCGGCCCCTGTGTTTAAGTCATTAAAACATGTTTAAGCGTTTTCTGGTTTCAGTTTGCTCTGCAGACAGCCTAGTTATAGAACTGTATTTTATTTTTCTTTTAAATTGGTGAAAAAAAAAAAAAAGGAACGAGAGACAGAAAGGGCGAGAGAAGGTCAGAAAGAGGGAGCCTGAGAGGAAGAAAGAGAAAAAGAGGGGAGAGATAAAGGAAGGGGATAGAGGGAAGAGGAAGACAGACATCATTTACAGAAGATTTTTCTTTTTCTTGTTCCTGGGGTGGGGAAAGGGGCGGAGAAGGAGAGAGAGAGAACAGGGCTTCCAGTGTCTGATCCTTAATCCGCAGGAATCCCGCTAGGCCTTTTATGGGCTGGGCACTTGTTGACAGGATTTACATTCTTCGTATGTTATCTGAGGCATCGCCTGAGCATCGGGCTCCGGGGGATTGTTACATGCCTGGTTTAAAATCACACCCACCACCCTGGCTGGCTCTAAGGCTGGAAAGGAAGGGAGGAGGGGCAGAGAGGAGCTTCGAGGTAGCTCGGCATTTGGACAAGGCCGACCCGAGTCGGAGGCCGGGGAAATGAGAGAAAGCCGGGGCTACTGGGCAGGAAGTCAGTCTGCCAAGTCCGTGCCCCCACACACCTGGCTCAAGAGCAGGCAGACCCTCAGTGGATTCAGCTCTCCAATTGACCTAGCAAGGTGAAAGTGCTTTGCACAAGAGCTGAGCAGGGAAGTAAATGGGAGATGTATTCGGGAACCCTCACACTCTCAGGGGGTCTCAGATCCCTCTGGGTCTGCTTTCTTGGCAAAGACGCTACAGCGGTTTGCCATTTCCTTCTCAGGCTCTTTGGCAAACAGGGCGAAGTGACCCGTCCAGAGTCACATAGCTAATAAGTGTCTGAGGTCAGATTTGAACTTAGGTTTTTCCTTACTCTAAGTCTGGCCCTGAATTACTTAGATATCGGCCAAAAAAAGGATCTTCTTGTGAAACTTCTGCCTTGTCCTTCTGCAGAATGGGCCTATTTGGTGCTCAGAATGGGGATTAAGTTCTAAGGAAATAGCGTTAGCCCAGGACGAGGACCTGGCCTGGACTACTCCCTGGTGGAGAGCCAGAGCCAGGACTTAATTGGAAATTGGACTCTGCATCTGTATGACCCTGATCAAGCCATTTCCCCTTTCCCCTCTCCTTCCTATTAGGGGATGTCCAAAGACCCTTCCAGATGGAAAGTTCTTCGTACATCTACCAGGCTGGCAACCTCTAGGATTTGGGAGATTGAGAATCTGAAACCAGTTTTAGGATTTGTCTCATCTGTGAATACCCAGATCTTTCTGGCTCCCCCTGCTCCCAGTTACCATTTCCGACAGGACCTTAACTTTTCCATCAGAGGAATGGGGAGACCCAAACAATCTCTCCCTGGTTACACTTTGTCCTCAATCCCCAGCACAAAGAGTTTATACAGGCTACCTCATGGCAGAATTGGGGAAGTGATGTGTGTTCCTGAACACGTGGAACACGTCGCCCTTTTTTTTTTTTTCCAAATAAAATCAGGAGGGGGGCTGGAGGGGAAGACCTGCATCTGAAAGATGAAAACAGTAGGTGGAAGGAAGGCTGGAGATGGAGTGGGGGGTGGGGGTGGGGGTCAGTGGGAGCTCAGCGGGTATGTGGAGGGCTATGTTTGTGTATGTGTGTGTGAGGGAGAGAGGGGCCAAGCTGGGGAAATTTGAACCTCTTCATCTGGTAAAGTACTCATGTAAGGCGATCCCCCACCTCCTCCCGAAATGGGGGGAAGGATTGGAGGGAGTGAACCAAGCTGGGCACAGATGGCTAGTCTACCTGCTCTCTAGGGTTCCCCTCCCCACCACATTCCTCCCATTGTCGGGGAAGGAGGGGGAGAGCTAAGGAGAGGCAGAAAGCCTTGAGACATGTCTCAGATTGTACATATATGCCTCTAACTGTGCTTTGCTGGCCTTAGACCCTGAGAGAGCATCTCCATGCACTAACTTTGAAGAGAGCCACTTTGGAGCAGGGGAAGGGGAATGATGGCAGTGCCCATGAAGGGGCCATCACACATATGTATCTGTAGGTAGAGCATGTGCCCAAGCAGGTGCCCAAGACTCCAGGAGAAAGCAATCGGGAGAGGCTGAGGAGCTGGAGTAACAGCTGAGATCTACAAAAATTTGGCCCAGACATATACCTTTTTATGGTCAAAAATTTTACAATTTTAAATGCTCTTTAACTAATGACAATGGAGAGGCAAAATTATTTATAACCACTATTATCTTCGCTATGTTATAGATTGTAGGAATATGCCCTTAAAATGCTGCTGCCAAATTTTCTGGACTTCCCAGACATAATGCTCACAATGTCACATATCATATCTGTGAATCCACTGGATCACGTGTAGGATCCACCATGATTGGCAACTCTTCAGAACAACAAGATTCTTTTCCCTTTTTCATATGAACATCAAGAGATGTCCCTGGAGAAGGTAACAACACAGAAAAAGTCCACCCTTAAGGATGTGATCATCTGGTGATGGGTTTGAAGGAATGCGAAAAGGTTGCCAGTCATTGAAAAGATTGTCCACATCCTAGAAGAATGATGTCAGCAGCCTGACTTCCCAGTATATGAGACCTCCTAATGTACTCCGACAACGTAAAACTTGTAACTTGATGTGTATGATTTCCTTTAGTCTTGGGATTCTTTTGAGGCTAAATCAAAAGTGGGGATCCCAAAGGTTAAACAGATCATCCAGGTACCCAATGATTCCCCAAACAACTCTCTAAGCCAAAAAAATCAAGTGCTGCAGTTCAAAGCCAGGAGTCTGAGGCTGGAGAAGGGGATTCAGGTTCTGAACCTGATTTCATTCCTACATAGAAAAGAGCTCCAAAATTGGAGTCTGTTCAAATGTCTCCATCTGAGTCGCTTTAATCCCTCTGGGACTTCATTATCTCCTCTAAAAAATGAAGGAGTTTTACTACACAGGCCTATTTCTATGATTCCTTGACCAAAGTTTTCCTGGCAAAGATATTGGAGTGGTTTGTCATTTTCTTCAACGGCTCATTTTACAGATGAGAAAACCGAGGCAAACAGGATTAAGGGACTTGCTCAGGGGCACACAACTAGTAAGTAAGTGAGGTCTGATTTGAATTGAGAAAGCTGAATCTTCCTGACATCAGACCTGGCACTCTATCCACCCACTTGCATCACCTAGCTGTCCCAAATCACTTTTCCTGGTGTCAGAAGTCAACAAGAATTTATTGTGTTTATGTCATGCCTTTCACTCAGAGATAGTCCCTTTCCCCTCAAAGAGTTTACAATTTAATTCTGCAATGTAAAGTACAAAGATTTGGGTTCAGAGATCCCCAATTTAAATCCTACCCTTGCCACTTACCCACCATATGAAACTGAACAAAATCACTCTCTCATTCTAGACCTCAGGTTTCTCATGTATAAGATTAAGGGGCTGGAGTCAAAAGATGATTTCAAAGGTCATTTGCAGCTCTAAATTCTATGTGCTATGACCCTCCTTACCCCATCTGCCTTGTTTCTTCTTCCACGAAATGATCCTCTGAGAAGATTGGACTAAATGACCTCTAACGTCCATTCCAGCTCTGAATTCTGTGACCTTACAAGCTCTCCAATCTTCCTTCCCTTTAGAATGAGTATAATACTTTGCATTGCATGCATACGGGTGAGGTGAAAATGAGTTCACAGATGCAAAGCACTATAAAAGCTTGTTACAGCACTTACTCTATCTTGTAAAGGTTATTGATAATTAAAAGAATTGCCCACCCATGCCCTCTGTACACATCATATGGGATTCCCTTCCACTTCAGTCAATACTAATATAATGACTCGTTTTTATATGGACTTTTAAGGAACCTTAAAAGCGTTCTCCTCATTAACAATCCTGTGAAGGAGAGAGAGCAAGTATTACTATCTCCATCTTACAAATGAGAGAACTGATCCTCAGAGAGGTTGAGTGCTTTGTCCCAAGTCATAAATCTTAGGAACATTTAGGGCCATGCAGGAACCTGGACCTGATTAATAGGCCTACTGGTTCTTTTCCCAGATCAGTTCTGATGAGAAGAGAAGTAGGGCTGCAGGGACTGAGGATGGGATGGACAGGCGGGCAGGATGGGTGCAGTGTGAGAGGGAGGGAAGGAGAGCCAAGATTCAAAGCCAGACAAGTAGGAGACGCAGGGATAGAAAGCTGGGCTTGGAATCAGGAAGAAGGAAGTCTGAATGCTGACTCAGACACTACATCTTTGTCCAATCACAGCCTCTCTGTTTTTGTTTCCTCGCCTATAAAATCAGGATCATAGCATCTGTGTTACAAAGTTGTGGTAGAGACCAACTGAGATAACATACTTAAAGTGCTCTGCAAACCTTGATGTGCTATATGCATGCTATGATTATTATCTAATCAGGGTCCTCAAACTTTTTAAATAAGGGGCCAGTTCACTGTCCCTCAGACTGTTGGAGGGCCGGACTATAGTAAAAACAAAAACTTTGTTTTGTGGGCCTTTAAATAAAGAAACTTCATAGCCCTGGGTGAGGGGGACTATATATATAAATGTCCTCAGCTGCCGCATCTGGCCCTCGGGCCGTAGTTTGAGGACCCCTGATCTAATATAACCCCCTAATTTCATAGATGAAGGAACTGAGACCCAGAAAAGCTAAGTGACTTATCCAAGATCGCTTTACCTAATCAAGGTAGAATCAGGATTTAAAATCCTGTTCCAGAACTCATGTCATTTGGCTTATTCCCAAATAATCATCCGTGGAGAAAACTTTCAGGTTAGAATGTAAGCTTATTGAGGGGAAGAATTATTTCATTGTGCCTTTTATAATAAGAAGAATAGTTGACATTTATATAATTAATTGAATTCTACAGTTTAATTTTACTTAAGGTTTGCAAAACATTTTATAAATATCTTATTTGATCCTCACAACAAACCTGACAGGGAATCAGGTATTATTAGTAGCTATTATTATTATTATCATTTTGTAAATGAGAAAACTGAGGCAGAGAGCAGTAAAGTGATTTCTCTGTGGTCACACAGCAATTTAGTGGTAAGCAAACTCAGAATTTGAATCTAGGTGCTGTCAGATTCCCTGACCACTGGGAAAATTTAGGGTTTCCCCAGAAACCCTTTCCACACAAACTCAGGTCTCTCCCCAACACCCTAAAGAAGGAAACAAGTATTAAGCCCTTCCTATGTGTCAGGCACTGTCCCTGAGAGATAGGGGCTATTATTAGCCCTTCCCCATTTTACAGCTGAGGAAACTGAGGCTGAAAGTTTAAGTGACTTGCAACAGTCACACCCAAGTGTCTGAGACTGGATTTGAATGTGTCTTCCCAATGTCAGCTGCCTCAAAATCAAGGGATGGAGAACAGGGAGAGCTTCAGCCTCTGAGGCTCCCCACTGGCTCAGTCTCCAGGCCCCCTCAGAGCAAGCCTGGACTGGCTCTGGAAATTGGTGCCACATAAACATCTGAAGGCTGGCAGGGTCAGCGGCCCCTGAGGTCACTGCCTGTCAGTCCACATTAAGATATGCAAAATCCCAAGCTCTAGGCGCTGCAGTACTCTCCGACAATCCCTGCAGTGTAATTGGTGTCAAGCCTTTGATTACGATAATTGCTACTGTCTGGGGAAGCCACATCCAGGCCCCTCAGGATCTGGCCCAGAGCTGGTGGCAGCTGGGCCCCGGGCTGGCCCACACAGATCCTTCTTGACCCATCCATGGCCTTCTGAACTCAGTCTTGACCCCAGCAGACCTTGAGATTCCAAACTGAACTGTTGGGAGTGGGCTGGGGAGCAGGGGGTGGGGATGGAAAAGGGTGGGAATGAGGGGAGCTGGATTATCCTTATGAAGAAAAACTGACACTTGGGGAGTTTTTAATTTTCTATTTTGGAATATTCCTCCACAGTGTCCAGCACTAAGACTACAATTAAGCACAATTGACATGTATTAAGGGTCCACTATAGAGAGAGCATTGTGTGGATGCAGTTTTGGGTGTGGGTGACGTGTGGATAGGTGAGAGGATGCTGAAATACAAAATTTAAGACTAGGTGTCTAGGTGCTGATGGAGCTTACAGTCTAACTGAGGCTGAGGGACCAGGCTTCAGAATGCCCCCAAATGTAGGCGTGCATTTCAGAGCTGCCAGGCTAATGCTGAGTGTCTCAAAGATGGCGAGCGGTTGGAGATGATCTGGTGCAAGAGGGACGAATGTTCAATCTGGAGGCAGGAAGTCTGAACTGGAATCGGGCTCTAACCCTTCCTAACTACGGAATCTTAGCCATTCTCAGTTATAACAATTTTCTTAGTTTCTGCCTCTGTCAAATGGGGGCATTCCCTACCCTAAGTAGAGAGACGGATTTCAGCTCAAAATAAGGAACAATTTCTTTAAGGATTCAGAGTGGTCCAGAAATGCAATGGACTGCCTTGAGACAACGAGATTCCCTGTTCCTGGAAGTATTCAAGGGAAGGTTTGATGACCATTTTCCTGATTTTGTAGAAAAGAATTTCATTAGGTACAAATTGAACCCAGTGAACTCTGAAGTTCTATTCAAAGCTGCAGATTCACTGATTAGACCAGATAACCTCTAAAATCCTTTGCACCTCTACATCTATGGAACTATGGCATGAGAGCATAGATTTAGGGCTGGAACTCCTACATCATAATGCTTTCCCTCTGCTCCCAATTTATCCCCTATATATTTTACTTGTTCATAGCTGAAAGAGTCCTTTCTCTATGACATTGGGCAAATTAGCTAATTTCTTGGGGTCTTAAGTTCCTCCTCTGTAAAATGAGAGTAAATCACTAAGATTTTTTTTTATCTTCTAGCTTGGTGGAGGGCAAATGTGGTTCAGTGATTTTCGCCAGTAACAGGATTTGGGTTGGAATGCTAGGTAGCTAGATGGTGCGTGGGCTAGAGCACTGGAATCAGAATCAGGAAGACCCAAATTCAAATTCAGGCTCAAATACTTAATTGATATGATCCTGGGCAAGTACAAGTCATTTAACCTGTCTCAGTTTGCTTTTTTGCAAAATGCGGATAATAACAGCACCTATCAAC
This sequence comes from Antechinus flavipes, assembly GCF_016432865.1. Taxonomy (NCBI): domain Eukaryota; kingdom Metazoa; phylum Chordata; class Mammalia; order Dasyuromorphia; family Dasyuridae; genus Antechinus; species Antechinus flavipes. The sequence continues at coordinate 203,079,019 of NC_067401.1, forward strand.
CAAGGGGTTTGTGAGAATCAAAGAAGACAATATATGTAAAGTAATATGCAAATTTTGAAGTGCTATATAAATGCTAGCTATTATTACTTACTATTAATATGACACTGGACAAATCATTTTATCTCTCTGGAACTCAGTTTCCTCATTTTAAAAACAAAAAGGTGGGGTCATACTAAATAAGTGGTGTCAAATTCAAATAGAAACAGGGACTACTAATCCATATATAAGGATCCCCACCAGCTGCATCTTGTTTAGTTGACTGGAGTCTGACTCTTCATGATCCCATTTGGGTTTTTTTTTTTTTTGGCAAAAATACTGGAGTGGTTTGCCATTCTCCAAATCACTTTTTGCAGATGAGGAAAATGAGGCACTGGCCAGGGTTTGAGTCTTGATTCTAACCTTGCTTACAAATTATGTGACCTGATTTGGTCATATATACTAATTGTGTATCTAATTTATACTTGAATATATTTAACATCTACTGGTCATCCTGCCATCTGGGGGAGGAGGTGGGGGGAAGGAGGGGAAAAATTGGAACAAAAGGTTTGGCAATTGTCAATGCTGTAAAATTACCCATACATATAACCTGTAAATAAAAGGCTATTAAAAAAACAAAAACAAAAAAAACAAATTATGTGACCATAGATCAACCATTTAAATTTTCTGAGTCCCAGTTTCCTCACCTATTGAACATGGACAATGATATAGTACCCCCAAAAGTTACTGTTATTATTCCTGCTCTAACTTTTGATGAGTCTAGTTATCCACTCCAGGAGTATTACAATCTAGACAGAAATTCTGAAGACAAAAACCTACAAGACTTTTTTAAATTAAAGCTTTTTATTTTCAAAACATATGCATGGATAATTTTTCAACATTGACTCTTACAAAACCTTGTGTTTCAAATTTTCCCCTCCTTCCTCCCACCCCTTCTCCTAGATGGCAAGTAATCCAAAATATGTTAAACATGTTAAAATAAATGTTAAATCCAACAAATATACATATTTATACAATTATCTTGCTACACAAGAAAAATCAGATCAAAAAGGGAAAAAATGAGAAAGAAAACAAAATACATGCAAACAACAACAAAAAGAGTGAAAATACTATGTTGTGATCCACATACACTTTCCACAATCCTCTCTCTGGGTGTAGATGGTTCTCTTCATCACAAGATCATTGGAACTGGCCTCAATCATCTCATTGTTAAAAAGAGCCACTTCCATCAGAATTGATTTTTGTATAATCTCATTGTTGTCATGTGTGATGATCTCCTGTTTCTGCTCATTTCACTCAGTTTATGTAAGTCTCTCCAACCCTCTCTGAAACCATCCTGGTCATTTCTTACAGAACAATAATATTCCATAATATTCATATACAACAATTTATTCAGCCACTCTCCAACTGATGGGCAGCCACTCAGTTTCCAGTTTCTGGCCATTACAAAAAGGGCTGCCATAATGTTTGTGGGTCCCCTTTCCTTCTTTAAAATCTCTTTGGGGTATAAGCCCAGTAGTAACACTGCTGGGTCAAAAGGTACGCACAGTTTGATAACTTTTTGAGCATAGTTCCAAATTGCTCTCCACAATGGCTGGATGTGTTCACAATTCCACCAACAATGTATCAGTGTCCCTGTTTTCCCACATCCCCTCCAACATTCATCATTATCTTTTCCTGTCATTCTAGCAATCTGACAGGTGGGTAGTGTTAGTAAATCTACAAGACTTAAAGGAATGAATCTCTAATAGTGTAACAAACAATGGGAAGTTCTGGAAGTAAGGAGAGGAGGGACATACACAAGTGTTGATGCCCCTAAAATAAAACTGCTTTCTCTGCCTATTCACAAAGTAAACCCTGTGTGTATCTATGAGCACAAATTTTTCTGGACAAAAGTGTGTGATGTAGCTGCTGGTCACTACAATAGGTAGAAACAAGGCAGGAACTTTCTGATGTCATTCCTTAAAATCACAATACAGGGAAAGAGATGGGTCTGGGATCAGAATTGAACTGGCTTTAAATCACCACTCTTCTACTTATGAAGTGAACTCAGAACTCAGTTACTCTATAAAATGAATGGGGCAGGTCAAATGACCTCTAATGTCCCTTCTGGATCTAAGTCTATGATTTTATGAAAATGGTGCCCTTCCATAACACTACAAAGCCTACTGAGCGTAGGTCCCTCCACAAGATGGAAGAACACAGCAACAACACAAAGGGATGGGCTTTGTGGAGGAATACTTCATGGAGAATGGGCCAGGGCAGTGATACGGCTATTCCAGAGTGAGGAGGTCTCAGACACTGAGTAGAGTTCCAAGATAAGCCAGAAATTGAGGAGACATGATTTTGAAGTTTAGACAAAGCCAGGATGGGTCTGGAAGGAGAATATAATTCCCTAGAATTTCTGTTGTAAATGTTCATTGGTTTGAAGCTCTCCTACATTTTGTTTTTACCCTTAATAGTAGGTAAGTTGGTGGGGCACATGACTTGGCTAAGCGTGATGTAATAATATGCTAACAGCCAAAAACTTACTGTGAGGGAATCTGAAACTGGAGGAATGGCCCAATGTCAATAATACTAAAAAAAAAAAAAAAAAAAATCACTAAACTGTACATACTCTTTGACCCAGAAATCCCAAACCCAAGAAGGTTAAAAAACAGGAAGAGTCCCATGTATTCAAAAACTATTGATAGCAGTACTTTTTGGGTAGCAAGGAACTGGAGTCAAGGGTGGGGACCTACTGTTTGGGGAATAGTTGTACAAATTTGGGTATGTGAATGTGATAGATTTTTACTGTGCAGGAAGAAATGCAGACATTGATGAAAGGCTGCTTGGAATAGTGGATAGAGAGCTAGCTTCGGAGATAGGAAGATTTGGGTTGAGGAGCTGAATCTCACACATAGCAGTTCTGTGACAAAAATAATGGTAAATCACTGAAGTTCTCAATATCCCAAGTAACCCTTTAAGACAAGGATACTTAGCCTTTTTTTTTTTTTTTTTTCAGTCATCAGCACTTTTGGGAGTCAGGAGAAGTTTATATTTGTATTATCAGAATAATGTTTTTAAAGGCATAAAAGTATAAAGGAAATCAAAGTTTAGTAAAAAATAAAGATGTAATTTCTTTTTTGTCCAAGTTCATGGATTCCCTGAAATCTATCCATATGAGGTCTGTGGACTGACCCAAGAATCTGCTCTAATGAACATTCTAAATTAGGTGATTTGTATTACAGATAGTTCCTTTACCAATATGAAGTTACAGTTCCAGGAAAGGAAGGAAAAAAAGAAAGAGAGAAAAGGAGGGAAGGAGACAGAGATAAAGAAAGAGAAATAGGGGGCAGCTAGGTGGCACAGTGGATAGCGCATCAGCCCTAAAGTCAGGAGGACCTGAGTTCAAATCTGGTCTCAGACATTTAAACACTTCCTAGCTGTGTGACCCTGGGCAAGTCACTTAACCCCAATTGCCTCAGCAAAAAAGAAAGAAGGAAAGAAAGAAAGAAAAAAGAGGGAGAGAAACAGAGAAAGAAAGAAGGAAAGGAGAACAAAGAAGGAGGAAAGGAGGGAGGGGATGAAGGAAGGGAAGGAGGTGAAAGGACAAATAAGAGAAATTCAGAAAAATATGGCAAAACTTTTATAAATTGATACAGAGTGACATTAGTGGCACAAATTACACAATGACACAGTGATGCAAAGGAAAACATTGAAAGGAGTCAGAATTCTAATCAATGTAATGGTCAATGTTAATTTAGGAGACTAGCAGTAAAACCTGCCTCAGAGAGATAATGTTTTATAAGTGATGAATGAAAATGATGTTGTCAGATATGCTCAATGTGTTGGTTTGCTTTGCCTACTTAAATTTTTTCTGTTCTATGGATTCTACAGTTGGAGGAAAGTATAATGACATAATAGCAATGTAAAATATGAAATAAAAACATTAACAGAATTGGGAGGGGAGAGTTGTTTTATTTTTAAAGAATGGATCAATAACTTTGATCCATAGACCCCGCCATGTGAGAGAACCCCACTATTAGCTTAGCCTTAGAGTTATGGTGAAAATAATTCTTGCTTAAAATTATGAAGGTGATTGGACCATTACTCGGAGTTTCCAGTCTAATATGGTTGATGGGACAGAATGGGCTTAGAAAACTTTGGTTGCTGCTAGTGCTGCACATTATGGGTTTGTTTTTGTTTTTTTAATTTACTCTGGTACTGATCTTATCCTGATTTATTAATCCAGAATTTTTATACCTTTTCTCTTCTCCTTGCGAATTGGATCTGACTTGTAATATCATCGATGTAAGAGACTTTCACCTTGGAAATAGTCTTTATCAATACAAATCAGCAAGTAACTAAAAGTCTATAGACTCTAGAGCAGGGGTCCTCAAACTATGGCCTGTGGCCAGATGCGCCAGCTGAGGACGATTATCCCCTTCACCCAGGGCTATGAAGTTTCTTAACTTAAAGACGCACAAAACAAAGTTTTTGCTTTTACTATAGTCTGGTCTTCCAACAGTCTGAGGGACAGTGAACTGGCCCCTATTTAAAAAGTTTGAGGACCCGTGGAGCAGGGTAATAAGAGGTTCTAAAAGTGAATTTCCCTTGGCCACAGAACTATTAGTATGTGACATAGCTAGGACTTAAAACCCTCATATTCCTGCCTCTAAATCAAGGCTATCCCTTTGTCCATTTCAACATTCTGCCTCTTTGCTTGAGAATAAACTGTAAAAACACACACACACATGGTTTATTGTATGTGAACTCAAGGGATAAAAAGGAAAGAGGGAAGTGAGGGCTGGGAAGGGACATGGGATGTAGATCTAGGCAAAAATCAGGGGTTGGGTGGCACAAACTACAGAACCAAGCCAGCTCAGGGAGCAGGAAGATCCAGGAGCCTGTGTGTTTCAGGGATCAGGGAAGCTTAGTAAAGAAAGAAAAGTGAAAACCCCGAGCTCATCTCAAAGACGTGTACTCCAAGCAGGGCAGCTGGAGGGGGCTCTGGGAAGCTGACTGTCAAGTCCAAAGCTCAAGGCTGAATTCTTGCATCAGTTATAATAGCAACACTAAAAATGTCAGGTCCTTTAGGGACTGAGAAAAGCATATAGTGATCCATGCCTTGGGACTCCAAAGCCCAAAGACTCTGAACATTCCAATTCATCTGCCATCCCTTACTAGCTTTATGGTTAGCTCATCATATTTGTGTCAGACAGGGCCAACCCCCACTTTAGCTAAACTGAAGCTTAGACCCCTCAAATTCAGATGATCCATGAGCTTCATTCAGCAGCCCCAGGTAGGGAGATTACAGGTGGGTCATCCCTACACCTGACTGTCCTGGACATGGAACTGATCCTCAGGAGACCTTGCTGTATGACCTTGGACTGATCACTTTCCTCATTTGAGGGGCCTGAATTGCCTTATAAATAAAATTGAGACTTTTGACTAAATAGCCTCAGGATCTCTCCAACCTTGGAACTTGGAAGATCCTCCCACCTTCTCCCATCGGTGTGTTCCTCCCAGGGTCTTCCTTTTGTGATGGGGTCCAATCTGACCTGACTTTATTCCCTTCCTGGCTCTGTTCCTAAATTTCTCTGGACATTGAAACTATACTCCTAAAACAGGGAACTTCATTCCATTCCAAGCTCCATCCCCCAGTCCATTTTCCAACCCCCTTTCCAGTATTGTTTTCTGTTGGAATCTAAGTTCTTTCAGGTCAGGGACTATCTTTTTACACTCAATTGCATCCCCAATATTTAGGACAATGTCTGATACATTTGTTGTTGTTCAGTCGTTTTTGAGTTGTGTCCAACTCTTTGTGATCTCATTTGTCATTTTCTTGGCACAGATACTGGAGTGGTTTGCCTTTACCTTCTCCAGCTCATTTTACAGATGGGGAAACTGAGGTAAACAGAGTGAAGTGGTTTGCCCAGGATCATACAATTTGTAAGTATCTGAGTACTCTATTCACTGCACATTTAGTTGCCTTGCCTAACATTTATAAAATAGATATGTAATAAATAATATTCTATATATATACATATATATATATAATAAATAATATTACATACATAAAAATATATATAATAAATAATATTATTTATTAAGCATTAATAAATGCTAGTTTCCCTCTTTCTGGAGAGCATAGTGGAAGAGGTAGATAAAATTGTAGTGGAACATAGATGGGGAAGGGTTAGGGAAAAGAGAGACAGTTAACCTATGATTCAGTAACCCAATGAGAATACTGTGGGCAGAATTTGCCATGAAGATTTGTATAAACTGATATAAAATGAGCAGTTCGAGGAGATATGCGGTATCAACAACATTGTAAAGATAATCAGCTTTGGATGATTTAAGAACTCTGATCAGTGCAATGGCAATGAGTCCAAAAGACTGATTGTAAAGTGTACCACTCACCTGCTGATAAAATGGTTGGACCTGAGTTGCAGAATAAGACATATTCTTGAATGTGAGAGAGTATGATATAATGAAGTGATCTACATTTTGCTCCCTCACCTGAAATGTCTTACATTGATGAAAATCACAGATCAAGACCCCCACCCTACCCAGTTATATAAATAAGGAAATTGAGATACTGAGGTGCTGTGAATTGCCCAGTGAATTAGCAGATAGAAGCCTTCAAAGCTTGAAGCATAATGTTGCTTCTACTGGACAACAACACTTTTCTGTCCCAATATTCCCAGTAAAGGAAGACCTAGAATAAAAGCAGCTTACTGGCTGATTTTTTTTATAATCACAAGAACTGAACTCTCATTTAATGTTTATCATACAGTTAAGGTTTACAGGGAACTTTTCTCACAACAGCCCAAGCAGAGCAAGTAATAGCTCTTTTTAGTCCCCTTTTACAGATGAAAATTCTGAGGCTCAAAAATTAAGATCAGGTACCCAACAAATAGCCAAGTCCAGGCCTTCAGATATCATGATTTCCACCTAATAGCAGTACATCAGAAGTTGGAGGGGCCCTGAAATTAGTCAAAAATCCCAATTTTGTGAATGAGGCTGGTCAGGCCCAGAAAGAAGGAAAGTGACAAGCCTAGTTTCACCAGCAAGATTTCCTAGTTCAGTTTATCTTTTTACTATGCCCCTTTCAACATGTCCAATGCTTACCTGTAATCCCCATTATCTGGAGAGACTGAGACTTGAGCTTGAGGGTTCTAAGCTTAAAAAAGTCTAAAATGGATGTTGTCTGGTACCAAAAATGTTGAGTCCCTGAGCATAGACGGTAAGGGTAAGTTGGGAAAACAGGCTGTTTAAGGAGAGACCAACCAGCCTGGGTCAGAAGTGAAACATGTCAAAGCTTTCTGCTAACAGAGAGCTCCTGCCTGGGTGAGATAGGGAAAGCCAGGATCAAATATATGTATACATGTGTATATGTGTGTGTATATTTAAATATATGTCTATGTATATACTGACATGTATGTAAGTGTATATGTACAAATATACATGTGTGTGAGTTATTTTATATGAGATGTTCCACACATGCATATACACACGTGTTATATATACATACATATTTTTTGTATGTGTATATATAAATATACACTCACATCAGAACTCATTATCTTTCCCTTCTTCTGAATTTCCTTATTACTGTCAAGGGCACCACCATCCTTCTAATTACACAGCCTGGAAGGCATATAAATGGTATAGTAGATAGCATTCTGAGTCTGGAGTCAGAAAGACCTGGGTTCCAATGGGACTTTAGACAATTAATAGTTTATTAGCTGTGTGAGATTGTCACTTCTTAACCTCTGTCTGCCTTTATTTCCCCAATTATAAAATGGAGATGTTTATAGTATCTACCTCTCAAAGTTGTTGTGAAGATCAAATTTGCAAAGCATTTAACATAGTACCTTAATACTTAATAGTACTATTAATAAATTCTTCCTTCCCTCCTTTCTTCCTTCTCTTTTTTCCTTCCTTCCTTCTTCCTTCCTTCCTTCCTTCCTTCCTTCCTTCCTTCCTTCCTTCTTTTCCTCCCTCCTCTTTTCTTCCCATCTTCTTTCCTTCTTTCTTCCTTCCCTTTCTCTCTCTCCCTCTCCTTCCTTCCTTCATTCCATCCTTTCTTTTTTCCTCCTTTACTCTATCTCATCTTTTATATCCAATAAGCTGTCAAGCTTTACTCCTACTATCACAATCTTTCACACAGCAACTAGCAGTCATCACAACCAGCCTGGACTATAGCAGTAGCTATCTGATTGATCTCTACAACCCAAATCACTCTCTAGAGGAGTCCATTCTCCACTCAGAGCCAGAGAGATCCTCCTAATGTCCAAGTCTGGCTATGTCACCCCATCCCCAACTCCATAACCGATAATCACTCAATAAACTCTAGTGGCTCCCTATTATTTCCCCTTCCTACCTTCTTATCTTTTCATACTTCACTTCCATTAGACCCCTCTCTTTAGCAGAGATTTGGGCCTCTTTTCTGTCCCCAACACAAAAGACTCCATATCTCCAAACTCCAGCCCTTTTATTTGTTTAGTTTTATTAAAAATCTTTTTATTTTCAGAACATATGCATGGATAATTTTTCAGCATTGACCCTTGCAAAATCTTGTGTTCCAATTTCCCCTTCCTTTTCTCCACTCCTTCCCCTAGGTAACTCCAGCCCTTTTAAATTCTTTTACTCCCCCCTTCCCCTTGTGCAGAATGCTCTTTCTCCTCCTCCATCTCCTGGTTTTCCCTGACTCCCTTCAAAATATATAGTTTAAATCCTACCTGCTGCAAGAGACTTTTTCCAGTAACTTTCACAGTTTACCTCCCATTTACATGTTATACAGACTGTCCCAAAAGTCTTGATGGAGTTTTAAGCTTTAATACAATCAAAGCTTTTTTTTTAAAGTTATTAAAGATTTTAACTATGCTAAGACTTTTGGGACAGCCTGTATATTTTGTTTTCATTCTGTCTGCTCCATTAGAATGCGAGCTCCTTGAGACCAAGAACTGTTTGGGTCTTTTTTTGTTTTTAGCATGGTGCCTTGCTCATAGGAAGTACTTAAGAAATCCTTGTTAGTTTAACTTTTTTGTCTTCTTTCTCCTGCTTTTCTTCCTTTTTCTCTAGCAGAGTGAAGGTTTGTGTCTGGGAAATTAACCTGCAGAACTCCCCGAGAGAGTTAAACTAATCTATGTCTATGTGCTTTCCCTGGAGTGGGGAAGGACAAGCAAGGTCAGGAGCAGCCTGAGCACAAGGCCAAGTCTCGTTTGAGGCAGGGGTGCCCATTTGCCTGAGGAGAAAGAGGGGAGGATCCTTCTACCTGCTTGTCTCTTCTTTTTTGGAAGGGAAAAAAAAAATCTAAGATAGAAAAAAAAGAAGGGACTTCAGCTATCAGCCTTTGCTACTACCCCTGATTGTGGGGAAGATCTCTCAAGTTCTGCTGCTGCTCCCATTTTCCCTCACATCACATCCATTAATAGCATCAATTTTGTTCCCTCCCTAGTTCCTTGCAGCCTCCCTCCTCCTTCTCCCTTTCCTACCCCAAGGGGGACCAGCCACAACATGGGCCCAATCCTGAGCACTAGGCCCAGCTTCCTTTTCTCCTGAAACACGCTGTTTCACTCCCTTGGGTGCCCAGGGAGTTGGCAGGATAATAACCTGTGGGAGGAAAACTCTCTTCTCGCCTTCTAATCTTCAGCAGCTCACCAAATTAGAAAAGGCATCAGAAACCCGCCGGGCCAGCTGCCACCGGGATGTCACGCCATTAACCCCAAGTCCCTAAGACTCCCTGACTCTAGGTGGAAGGAGGGGAGAAAGGACACCTCTCAGCCCTTTTCTTTCGCCCATATCCTTCCCAGCTCAGGCTACCCCAATCATCAGGGCTATTGCTTCTGCCTCTCCCTGGGCCAAGATAAATGGACTTCACCGCTGGCCTGAGAATCTCCAGGGATAGAAATGCCAACCTCCCCTAGTTACCTATTTCCATGTCTTAAGGCTGCTTGAGTTTGAATTCTGATTCTGCTGCTAACTAACTGTGTGACCTTGAGCAAACCGCATCTCCTTTCGGGCCTTTGTCCCTTCGTGTTCTTGATTATGCCTGATTTAAGTCTCATCCACAGATTCCCTCTCCCTTTCTCATTTGAAGAGCAGTCAATTTCCAGCTTTGATAAAAATCATTTAATAATCCCAGTATAGAGAGTCATCTAAATATGTTCATTGCCTCTTCAAACTTTGTTCCACTCAGAAACCCTATCTCTTTCTATTTTTCCAAATACTACTATCCTTTAAGGAGGAAGAAAAAATTAAATTACCTCAAAAGAGCAAATTATATCAATTAACAATCTGCCTTGTTTTGTTGTTTTGCTTTGCTATTTTTTTTTAATTTGTAAAGCAAAGAAAATAGAGATAGTAGGGAAAAATTTATATTTCAAAGTAAAATTACATCTGCTTATTATTTGTATTTAAAGAACATTTACATAGGTAAGAGAAATTAGAATTATAAAAATTAATTTTAAAAATCTTATGTAAATTGGCACAAAATGGACACACTTGATCCTTCTAGTGTTAAACCCCAGCTTAAACCACACCTCTATCAGTTGGCCTTCCCAGATTATTCCAGCCCACACTGATCTGTCTTAGCTTTGATCTCTATTAACACTCATGGTTTGTACCAAACAATTTAGTGCCTAATTATATATGTCTCATATTGCTCCCTAATTGCTTCCTATGTGTTAATCTAGCCTCCTCTACTAGACTGTAAAAGGCCCTTGAGGATAAAAATTGCTTCTGTTTTTCTTATATATTCCCAAAGTGCCTAAAACTGTGTTTGGTCACATGCGGACCTCCATAGAATTTACTACTTGCTTGATTAATTAAATCCCCTTTAGCAGTTTAGTAGAAAGCGTAGAGACACAGACAAGTGCTGGCTCTGTCATTAACTTGCTGGTGGCCCTTAAGCAACTCATTTTCTCTCTGAGCCTCAGTTTCCCCATCTGGAAAACAAGAAGTCACAGCTAACAGAGAGAAAGTGTGGTGTTGAGTGATTTTGATTGGGGTCTTGGCTTAGTTAAGAATATACAGCCACCCTCTGAAGAGTATTGACAGGAATGTACATGGCCAAAGGGTGGGTCAAGATAAACTTGGAGGACATCCCCTGCACTGAACCACAGACCTAGAACAGGAATAGTCTGAGAGTTGGAAATGACCTTAGAATTCATTCATCCCTTCATTTTACAGGTGAAGGAAACTGAGACTCGGAGAGATGGCTTCAAATCCAAAATTCTTTCTACTCCACCATCTGGTGTTGGGAAGAAGAAATTCCCTTGATTTCCAGATCTACCCTTCCAGAGGCAAAGATGGTCCCAGAATGCAAGTCTTTGTATGTACATATATATTTGTATATATATACAAATATCTTCTACACATGTGCATACTAATGAACATGCATATTTATGTGTGTTCATGAATGTCATGAATGTGGTTAAGACATGTTTCTGTATGGATGTGGTTGTGAAGGGGTGGGGGTGTATAAAAGAACAGGGGAAGACAGAGAAAGAAAAAGAAAGAGAGAGAGAGAGAAAGGCTGAAATGAAGGTCAGAGCTCCACAATTGAAAAAGAAAAGGAAAGAGAGAAAGAAAATCATGAAAGAAACAGTAAATGTGTAAAATATTGTAGATAATAACAATAATAACAATAAAATGATAATACAAACAATGATAATACAAACCTTGTCTTTTTCCAAGCTGAATGTGAGCTAGAGCGGGGCTGAGGGGATTAATCTCTTAAAAACTAAGTGCCGTGTGAGGAGACAGGCAGTGATTAAGGTTTTAACTGATCAGTCTGCATCTGACAGTGAACCAGCTATTATCTTAACGGAATCAAACGAACATTCAAAGCCGTGCTCAGCCCCAAACATGAAAGGAGATGTCATCTGCTGGCAGTTGGCAAGCCGCAGGGGGAGAGAGAAGGGGAGAGGGAAAAAGAGAGAGAGAGAGGGAGGAAAAAAGAAGGGGAAAGAGGGGGAGAAGGAGAGACTATTCCATATAATCTCCAAGAGCTGATCGAGTGAACCTGCCTCCAATTTCTCCCCACTCCAACCTATCCTGAATACCTCACAAACTACCACCAAATTAAGCTGTCAAAAAAACCCAACCAAAAAAACCCCCAATCCTGATTGAATTACTCCCCTGCTCAAAAACCATCAATAGCTCCCTGTTGCCCCTAATATAAAATCCAAATTCCTTAGCCTAGCATTTAAAGTATCCCACAGTTAGGTCTCCACCTACCTTTCCACCATTATCTCTCCTACTACGTCACTGCATATATCCTGTGCTCTTCCATGGTTCATAAAGCTCTGTTCTATCTTTTCTGCTTAACAGGACTTTTCCCTGAATTACTACCTGTCCTTCAGTCTCCCAGACTTCCTCACTTTTGTCCCAGGTCTTCCTTCTAAAAGCACCATTCACCTCTGGATTTCACACACTGTGGGCTACCCCTCTGATTTATTTGTTCCTTCTGGAAGTCTCCATTTTAAGGACAAGACCCCAACCAACCTTGTCTTCTATCCTCTTCAGGCTACTCTCTTTTTTTATCTTCTGGACTTTTTCTACAATGCCGCCATTCAGGGTTCTTTCATTCTCACCAACTTCACCTGCCTTTAATATGTCGTCTTCCTCCACTACAATGTAAGGTAAGGATTCTCTTTCTTTTTACTTGTATTTGTATTCCAAGAGCTCTGTAGAGTGCCTGATACATAGCAACTGCTTGTTAACTTGATTTGACTTCATAGAGCTAAGCTCAGAGCTAACTCCAGTAGGAAGGACCCTTCCACTTTCCCTATTATCATAGAGATTAACAATAATGGACATACATATCATGCTTAAAGCCTGCAAAACACTTTATGATGCTTTCTCCTTTGAACTTCACAATAACTCTGTGAAGTGGGTAGAGCATGAATTAGTACTCCTATTATACAGATGAAAAAGTTAAGTCTTAGAAAGGCTAAGATTTAACTAATCACACGGAAAGTAAATGGCAGAGATGGTATCCAAATTCAGGAGCTCCTGATGCTAATTTGAGCACTTTAACCACTGTGCCATGCTATCTCTTATGTGACCTTTATCCATTGGATTGTAAACTCCTTGAGGGCAGAGCTTGGGTTTGGTTTGGTTTTTTTTGCCTTTCTTTGTATCTATCCCCTCTTCTTAGCACAAAGCCTGACATGTAGTGCCTTTGTATACCCACCCTATTACAATACTATTTGAGTTCCTAGAGGGAAGGAATTCTTCTTTAAAATATATAATTCCTCGTTGTTCACTCATTTTTGAGTTGTGTCTAACTCTTCATGATCCCATTTGGGGTTTTCTTGGCAAGGATACTGGAGCTTTGCCATTTCCTTCTCCAGCTCATTTTACAGATGAGGAAATTGAGGCAAAACAGGTTAAGTGGCTTGCCCAGGGTCCCTCATCTAGTATATGTCTGATATCAGATTTGAATTAAAGAAGATGAATCTTCCTGACTTCAGCACCTAGCTGCCCTACATAATCCTTTAGACACTTTTGATAAATCTTTTCATAAAATCCCAGAACTGAAAGGGCCATCAGATCTCCTCTGGGCAAAAGTATCTAAAACATGAATCCTTTCTGTAACATCCCCAAGTTATCCAGCTGTATTGGAATACATTAAGTGATTGAAACAATCCATTCCATTTCTGGATAGCTCTAAACAATGAGATGCAGTCTGCTACAATAGAAAGAGTCAGAGTCCCTGGATTCAAATCCTACCTCTATCACTTATTATAATTGTGATTTGTGGCAAATCATTTTATTTATTTAGGTCTCAATTTGTCAAATAAAGATAACTCCTAGACAGTTCTAAATTTATGACCCTAATTTTTAAGAAATGTTTCTTGGGATAGCTAAATGATGCAGTGGATAGCATACTATCCTGGAGTTCAAATCTAGCCTCAGACGCTTAACACTTCCTAACTATGTGACCTTGAGAAAGTCACTTAAGATCAATTGCCTCACAAAAAAAGAAGTGTTTATTTTGATGGAAATTTGTTTCCAAATAAGTTCTACTTGTTCTCCCTAGTACATACCTCTGAAGCGAAACAAAACAAAAGGAACCCCTTTTTTACGTGACTTTTCAAGTATTTAAGACAACTATAATGAAAAAATCCAAACTCTTCTTCTTTGGGACAAAGATCCTCATTTATTTCAACCAGTTTTAAAATGATGTGGTTTTGTGTCCTACTCACCATCTCAATCTCCCTTTCTAGATCTTCTCTAGCTTGTCAACATCTTTCTTAAAATGTGATCCTTAAAACTGGACATAGTACTCCACACATGAACCAAGTAGCAAGTACCAAAAACCATCTCTTTCATTAGTTTGGACACTGCTGCCCTGAATTCAATCTAGGACAATATGAACTTTTTTAGCCATCAAATCACATTGCCAACTGTTGACTTCCAGTAGTATTTGCAGCATTTTTCACACTATTTCTCTCTCCCCCTTGTGCACTTGCGTGGGTTTTTTGAACCTATATGTGGAACTTACACATTTATTCCAATTAATTTTCATCATGTTAGATATATTGCCCTTCATTCCAACCTGTTGAAATCTTTTGGGATCCCAATTTTATCATTTGAATATGAAGTTATTCCTTCTAATTTTTGTCATATGTGTTAGGATCTAGGGAAAGTAGAAAATTTACACAAGCTATGAGATAGTGTCATGATATGTGCCTTAGAAAGGTGAAAAATAGGGGAGCAATTACCAGGAAAGCTTCATGGAGGAGAACTGATTGAGTTGGACTGTAAACAAGAATAAGTGAATAATAGTAACAGCTGGTATTTATATAGCTTTTCCCAGTACTTTAAAAGAAAAGTCTCATTTGAGCCTCACGACAATCTGTGAGGTAGGTACTATGGGAGTAATGTTACCCCACTTTTTACAGAAAAGAAAGCTGACACTTAAAAAGATTAATGTCTTGTTCATGATCACATAACTAGTAAATGCTGGAGATAAGAGTTCAACCTTCCTTAGTCAAGATCTCTCATAGTTCCAACTATATCGGACACAGAGAACAGCAAGAGCAAAAATGAGGATATTGGAAAGGGAAGGTGGTACTCAGGGAACAGAAAGTCATCCAATTTGACTGAGGCATATAAGATAAGGGTGGAAAGGCTTGGATGAAACCAGGTTGGGAAGGTCATTGCATACCAGGCAAAGGGAGTTGAGATTTTCTTGATGGGTGACCCTAGAACAGGGGCACCACAGTGATACACAAGACCTTGGGAGTGATATCACATATCATATCTCAAGGGAGATGCAGACATACAGAGATACTCTCTCAGAGTGCTACCCACCATTATGACAACATTTTAGGAAAGAAGTTGAGTATATCTAGAAAGGGAGACAGAGAAGGTGTTGGGACACAAAACCACTTCTAAACTTCTTGAGATCTAGTATCTGTCCTGACCACTATATTAAAACTGCCCTCTCCAAAATTATCAATAATCTCTTAATGGCTAAATCCAATGACCTTTTCTTGGTTCTCATCCTTCTTGACTTTGTTATAGCATTGACTCTATTGAACACTGCCTTCTTCCCGGATGCTGTCTCCTCTCTGGATTTTTGAGATACTGCTCAGTCATGATTCCCTTCCTCTCCTTCTGAACAACCTTCTCAGTCTCCTTGGAAGAATCATCAAAAATGTCTTGTTAGAGGTATTCCCAGAATTCTACGAGATTTTCTTCTCTTCTCTTTTGACACTCTTTCTTGGTAATCTCAGATGCCACAGATTCAGCTATCATCTTACAAAGATGACTAAAAAAATCTATACATCCAGCCCTCACTTCTTTCAGAAGCTCTATTTTGAGCTGTCTACACATCTCCAAATATCTACTGGTGATCTAGATGTCTGTGAGTCATCTGGAACTCAGTATCTCCAGAAGAGAACTCATTAACTTTTTCTACCATTGAACTTCCTAACTTCTATCAAGGGCACCACCATTCTACTACTCATCAAGTTCTTCACTCTCACTCACTCCTCCTTCAATCAATTGCTAAGTCTGTTTATTCTACTTTGACATCTTAATCTGGACTCAAATGATACCCTTCTAAATTGGCCTTTCTCCCTCAAGTCTCCACTTTCCAATTGCATCTTCCACAGAACAGCCACAGTGATCTACACAAGTCTTACCATGTTACTCAACTGCTCAAGAAGCTCTAATCATTTCTTTTTTGCCTTCAGAATAAAATACAAACTTCTCTGTTAGGCAGTTAAAAGTCTTTACAATCTAGATTATCCAGGCTGATTGCATGTTACTATGGATAGCTAGTGATGAGGTCAGGAAGACCTGATAGCAAATCTAGTTTCAGGTACATAGTAGTTGTATGACCCTGGATCAGTCACCTAACCTCTCACTACCTCAGTTTCCTCTTCAGGAAAATGGGAATAATATAAACATTTATCTCCCAAAGTTGTTGTGAAGGTCAATGAGATAATTTTGTAAAACACTTTGCAATTCTCAAAGTACAATATAAATGTGTTGTAGTAGTAGTAGCAGTGATAGTAGAAGCAGCAGCAGTATAGTAGTGGTACTAATAATAGTGGTGGTGCTGATAATAATAATAGCAACAAGGTTAATGGTACTAGTAGTGGTGGTGATGATGATTGTAATAGCACTTCCCCTCATGTACTCCATAAATCAGCCGAACTGGTCTACTTTGTAAAACCTGAATAAGATATTCCTCCTCCTATCCCTGTTGCTTTGCAAAGGATAATCTCTATGAATGGAATCCTTCTCTAGCCATTGCTTTTTCTTAAAACCCCTTGCTCCCTTCACTGCTCAATTCAAGTGCTACATTTTTAAAAAGGTCTTTCTCAATACACTCAGCTCTGTGTACCATTCCTGAATTATTCCATATTGATTTTTTATATCTCCCATATTTACTTATTTGGAAACTGTTATGTTTTCCCAAGAGAAATGTAAGTTCCTTAAGGACTGTCTCACTTTTGTAATTATATTTCCAGTGTATTGCACCATGCCCGGCTACCTGATTGGCTAATTGATCAGGCCCTCCCAAGATGAGATTTCAATTCTTTCTGCTTATTCTTAGTCTTAAAAACTAAACATTTTCTCAGAATATTTTCTTGCCCCCTTTAGGAGAGACAAGTGGGACTGGGCAGGTAGCCATGGAAGTATTCAATAGAAAAATATAATGAGGATTACTCATAATCTCCAAATCCTTAGAGTTTAGATAGCTGGAAAGTAGTCATTCTGCTGTTCAGAGAGAGCTTCTAGTAGGACATACCCCTGAACAATGTAGTAACCAGTAACCTTTATGTATGTGCATGTTTTGTGTATAGGACTGTTTATAGGCATGAATGTGGGTATATCAGCCAAGACCTATAAGGTCCAAGAAAGCATGTTCACCTGAGTTCCTATTTTACCTCAAATCCCCCAGTTTCATCCCGGAAAGTGAATCTGAGCCATTGCCACCATCACACCTGGCCTCCAGGAGGCACTGAGCCCCTGAGCTATCTCTTAGCCTATAAACACCATTTCCCCTTAGCTCAGGCCCAGGCAGGTTTGGAAATTTTCAAGAGCTTTACTAAGTAAAATATTGGAAAATCAAATTAAAGGAGATTACAAAGTGTGAAAACAGACATGTTTATAGAGCAAAGAGTCTTTGTCTTACTGTAACTATAAGCTAGCTACAGATAGGTTTTGCATGGATGATTCTAAAGATACCAGGCCCTCATTCTTGTTCCTCACAATCCTGTCCAAAGGATCCTAAGTGAAGAAAGACACTTCTCTCTATGTCCCAGAAGCTTCTGGTCCTGAGTTTCAAATGATCCTTGGTATCAGAGATATAACACAGGATAATGAAGTTTTGCCCTAGAGCAGTGATATGGGAGGATACACTACCTCATCCATCATTCTCACACTTCACCTTGTGGTTCTTCCAGGTGCTTCCTTCCTCCCTCCTCCTCCCCACCCACTCTATCCCTTGGACTATTTTTTGTCCCTTCTCCAGTTGAATTTGTGCCAAGTGTAGATCAGACTAATAATAGGCTTTCCTGACATTGACCTTGTTCCTTTCTCTACAACTACTCCATGCATGTTAATTGGCTTTCCCCATGTCTGGAATTCTCTCCCTCCTCACCTTCTTTCTATCTTCTCTAACTTCAAGCTTCATCTAAAATCTCATCTTCTGCAAGGATACTTTCCCCTTCCTACTTAATCTAGTGCCTTACCTCTGAGATAATTTTCAAAATATCCCGTATATATCTTTTGTGTACACAGTAGTTTACATTTTGTCTCCCCACTGGACCATGAGAACAGAGACCATCTTTTGCATTTTTCTTTGTATCTCCAACACTTAGCACAGAGCCTGGCACATAGTAGGTACTTTAGAAATGTTTGCTGAAAATGACCAATGTAGAAATGTTTTCCATGACTGCACATGTATAATGCTCTATCAGACTGTTTACTATGTCAGGGAGGGGAGAGAAAAGACTGAGGAATAGAATTTGGAACATAAAACTTTTTAAAAATTATAAATTTAACATGTACTTGGGGCAGGGAATAAAATATATTTTAAAAAATAAATAAATGCTTGTTGATTTGCCTCTATATCCTTGGTTTATAAAGTCATAGGGTTGGATTAAATGACCCTTCCAAAAGCTCAATCATATGACTTTAGAAATCCTGTCTTTATCCATGTTCCCTTTCTCTCTTACCAATCAGATTTGCCTTAAATGTATTTATTGACCAATCATTAGATCTGGTTCCATTCTTAAGTTTGACCTTCATTTCCTTATCCTAGAATAGCATCTAGGCTTAGCTCCTCTGCTTCCCTGTGGTTCCAATGACCAAAGCTCTTAATAACCTAAATACCTGGTATCCATACAAATTTTAAGTTTTATGGTTTAATTATTTTGTTCCATTTGACTATCACTACTTCCCTGGGGGGTAGATAGAACAAGCATTATTTTCCCCCATTTTACAAATGAGGAAACTAAGGGCAAGGAAAATTAAGGTGATTTATTTAAGTTCTTCTCCATCACTTCTCTTTATGGATGACAGTAAGGTACATTACAAATACTAGACTTTTAAGGCAGTTGGATTAGAGAGACTAGAAGGTCTCTTTCAGCTTTGGAACTATGAATCTATGATTTGATGATCCATAAAGGCTCTATGACAGAATAGTTCTTCTTGTGTCCTCTAATATTTTTGAAATATTAGGATATTATATTTCTGAAGTCCTGAAAACTTGGGTTGAGGGAGAAATAGCTAATTACATAAGTGATTAGATAGAGCCATGGGTAGAATACCATACCAGGAATCAGGAGGCGTCCAGAGGCGGAGAATGAACCAGGAGCTGTAGGATTGGCTAATGGGCTGACTCCAATCTACCTACATGGAAGAAATCTAAATCAGGACTGGGGCCAGAAGTTAAGGGATTTAGCGAGTACAGATACCATTTTCTTCTGAGGGCCATCACTGGAGGAACTCATAGGTGGAGATAGAAAAGCATGAATTTGAACTATTACCAGGTTTGGGGACGGGAGGCAGCTAGAGCACTGGATTTAGAAGCAGGAAGACCTGAGTTTAAATCCAACCTCAAACACTTCTTATCTGCATGATCTTGGACAAGTCACTTAATTTTAATCCACTGGAGAAGTTAATGGTAAACCATTCCAATATCTTTGCCAAGAAAACCCTATGGACAGTATAGTCATGAAGAGTCATACAAGATTAAATAACATGGGCAATTTAGACAGCTGAAATGTAGAGGGCTCTAACAACTTGCCTGCACTTTCTATAAGCTGACACAATTAAGGGAACAAGCACTTATTAAGCATCTGCTATGTGGCAAGCACGGTGTTGTTTTACAAATATCTCTTTTGATACTAGTTTAGGACCTGCTGAGCAAGAATAATTAGTGAGATTGAAAAGAAAGGGGGGAAACTAGAGTCTTTTTTAGCTTTTTATTTTCAAAATACATGCATAGATAGTTTTTAACTTTCATCCTTGAAAAATCTGTGTTCCAATTTTTTTCTCCATTTCTTCCTTCCATCTCTTCCCTTAAACCAAAAGTAATCCAATATAATATGTTAAACATGTTCAGTTCTTCTATACATATTTCCACAATTATCATACTGCCCAAGAAAAATCATATCAAAAAGGAAAAAGAAAGAAAATAAAAAAGAAAGCAAACAACGAAAAAGGTGAAAATACTATGTTGTGATCCACATTCAGTCCCCACAATCCTCCCTGGGTGCAGATGGCTCTCTCCATCACAAGTCCATTGGAATTAGCCTGAATCATCTCACTGATGAAAAGAGACATGTCCATCAGAACTGATTATCACATAATCTTACTGTTGCTGTGTACAATAGAATTAGAGTTTAAGGAGGGTGAGGGTCTTCTATTCCCTATTAGGTAACTGGGATATGTTGAATAAAGAGCACAAGAAGAGGGAAAAGTTACTTCAGAGATGAGTGTGGCTGATTATAGAATCATGGAATCTTGGGGTTAAGAGGGGCTTCAGAAGTTGTATAATCCAGTCCCAACCAAAATAAAATTCCCCTCTGCATCATTAAAAAATAACTCCCTTTTCAGTAACATTTTAAGATTTGCAAAGTCCTGGTCACACAATTCTATGAGGTAGGCAATGGAAATATCATGATCCTCACTGTACAAAGAAAAGTTCATACAATGACTACATTTTGGAATTGTGCTATGAATCCAGGTTTTCTGACTCTAAAACATGTGATTTAAAAATTTTTCATACTAAAGGAACTGTGACATTGGATAAAAGAGCCAGGTTTGTTCAATCAGACCGAGGGTCTGACTCATACTGACTGTGTAATTCCTAGAACAAATCATTAAATTTTTCAGTGCTTTAGAAAATTCTAAATTTCAGGAAAGATTGGGCATCCAGATAGCACAGTGGATAGAGTGTCAGGCCTGGAGTTTTCCTGAATTCAAATCTGGTCTCAGACATCTACTAGCTATGTGATCCTGGGCAAGTCACTTCACCCTGCTTGCCTCAATTTCCTCATCTGTAAAATGAGTTGGAGAAAGAAATGGGAAATCACTCCAGTATCTTTTGCCAAGAAGAGATCCAGACATTACTGAATATGAACTGACCTGGATTAGTAAAAAGTATTTCTTCATCTGGAGTTATCTATATAACTGAAATGACAATGTCCGAAAAAATCCTTCCTGACAAGTGGTCATTCAAACTTCAGACCATTCACTTTTAAACTCATCCTTCTTTAACTCTTTCCATCAAACCAAACTTTGCCTGCTCCCAGAGAGCCAATCAGCTAGGAAGGTCATATGGCTGGTTGCTAGGAGTTGAACCAATAATTAAAGAAAGTTTAGAAAGTAGGGGAAAGGTGAAAATCATGGGGCCAAAGGACAAAGGTCCCTCATATTCATTCAAAGAAAAAGCTGGGCTCCCTGGGTCAGCAACTCCTAGAATCCAGGAGGAGCTCTTGCACATGTGATTAGTAGCTGTGGGAGGTTCCGAAGTGACAGAAAGCTATATTACCCAAAGGATGGATGTGTGTGTGTGTGTGTGTGTGTGTGTGTGTGTGTGTGTGTGTGTGTGACAGAAAGAAAAAGAAAGAGAGAGAGAGAGAGAGAGAGAGACTGAGAAGAGAGAGAGAGAGAGAGAGAGAGAGAACCTTGCTACATAGTGGAAAACACACTGGATTTGGGGTTAAAAGCCCAGGATCTCTGAGCCCTAGTTTTCTTCTCTGTCCTTCTTTTCTTCCAATTCTAAAATCTCATGATTCCAAGGAATGATTCTAATAGCTGCAAAATGGGAATAAAAATGATTCATGCTAAAGGAACCTCTGAATTGCAAGATTCATTAGTTCGTGTGGAATTGGCCCAAATCTGCTTTATCCCACTCTCCCCCAGTGGTTTCCCTTTTCCTTTTCAAAGAAAAAAATCTTTCTCTTTTCTTCACTTTTCAACACAAACATATCTAAGGAGTGAGGCAGATGGGTTCCCTAGAAAAGCAGGGCTCTAGAGAGTAGTGCATGCATGATTCTGGTCCATTGAACCACTACCCCCACAGCAATTTCAGAACTAGTCACCACTATCCCTCCTCCACCTATCTACACCTCAAAACTCAGTGTGACCCAGTTCAGCATTTTGAGGTTAGAATATAATGAAACACTAGCTCCCCAGTAAAAGGGACTATGATCACATAGCCATGTAGGATGGTGAAGAATCAAACTGAGAGAAATAAAGCAAATGTCACTCTCCTCTGGTTATTGTCCTCCCTAATATTTCTATATTCCATTCCTTATAACCCTACCTTCCCAGGGATCCCATACACTCTAAATCAAGATCTAAATCATTGCCATTAGAATCTCTGGTTCTAGTTACTCTCAATATCCAAATTGTCCAAAAAACCCACAAATAGTAAAGATGTAATAAATGCTTTTTCATTCATTTTTTCATTCACCATATGAACCAACTGCTCAGTCCCTCTCAGAATTACTTTGCAATCAACTTGAATTTATTTTCTATTTGGGTAAATACATAAATTAAGACCATGCCGCCATTGATTTAGACCTAAAAAAGACCTTAGAAGCCACGGAGTCTAATTCCCTCATTCTACAAATCAAATGTCAAGTTAAATGATTTGTCCAATGTCCCAAAGTTTGTTAAGTATCTGAGGCAGAATTTAAATTCTATCCTAGATAAGAGTTATCAAACTCCAAGACCATGGCCATCTGTGGGCAGCAATTTCCCTTCATAAATCCAGTGTCAGATTAAAATGTGATTGGATACTACCTAAACTAATCTATTTATTTAGCGTTATACCAATCAGACTCCCAAAAAACTATTTTGATGACCTAGAAAAAATAACAACTAAATTCATATGGAAAAACAAAAGGTCAAGAATTTCAAGGGAATTAGTGAAAAAAAAATCAAATGAAGGTGGCCTAGCTGCACCAGTTCTAAAATTATATTATAAAGGAGCTGTTACCAAAACCATTTGGTATTGGTAAGAAATAGATTAGTTGATCAGTGGAAAAGGTTAGGTTCAAAGGACAAACAGTCAATAATCTTAATTACTCTAGTGTTTGACATACCCAAAGACCCCAGCTTTTGGAATGAGAACTCACTATTTGATAAAAATTGCTGGGATAATTGGAAACAAAGTATGGCAGAAACTAGGCATTGACCCACACTTAACACCGTACACCAAGAGAAGGTCAAAATGGGTTTATGACCTAGGCATAAAGAATGAGATTATAAAGAGGAACACAGGATAGTTTACCTCTCAGACCTGTGGAAGAGGAAGGAATTTATGACCAAAGAAGAACTAGAGATCATTACTGATCACAAAATAGAAAATTTTGATTATATCAAATTGAAAAGTATTTGTACAAACAAAACTAATGCAGACAAGATTAGAAGGGAAACAATAAACTGGGAAAACATTTTTACAGTCAAACGTTCTGATAAAGGCCTCATCTCCAAAATATATAGAGAATTGACTCTAATTTATAAGAAATTAAGCCATTCTCCAATTGATAAATGGTCAAAGGATATGAACAGACAATTCTCAGACAAAGAAATTGAAACTATTTCTAGCCATATGAAAAGATGCTCCAAATCATTATTAATCAGAGAAATGCAAATTAAGACAACCCTGAGATACCACCACACACCTGTTAAATTGGCTAGAATGACAGGGAAAGATAATGCGGAATGTTGGAGGGGATGTGGGAAAACAGGGACATTAATACATTGTTGGTGGAATTCTCCAGCCATTCTGGAGATAAATTTGGAGCTATACTCAAAAAGTATAGTGCATACTGTGCATACCCTTTGACCCAGCAGTTTTACTACTGGGCTTATATCCCAAAGAGATCTTAAAGAAGGGAAAGGGACATGTATGTGCACGAATGTTTGTAGCAGGTCTCTTTGTAGTGCCCAGAAACTGGATACTGAGTGGATGCCCATCATTTGGAGAATGGCTGAATAAACTGTGGTATATGAATATTATGGAATATTATTGTTTGGTAAGAAATGACCAACAGGATGCTTTCAGAAAGGCCTGGAGAGACTTCTATGAACTGATGCTGAGTGAAATGAGCAGGACCAGGAGATCATTATATACCTCAACAATGATACTATATGATGATCAATTCTGATGGACCTGGCCATCTTCAGCAATAAGATGAACCAAATCAGTTCCAAGGCATCAGTAATGAACTGAACCAGCTACACCCAGTGAAAGAATTCTGGGAGATAACTAAGAACCATTACATTGAATTCCCAATCCCTATATTTTTGCCTGCCTGCATATTTTTTTTTTATTTCCTTCACAAGCTAATTGTACAATATTTCAGAGTCCGACTCTTTTTGTACAGCAAAATAATGGTTTGGACATGTAAACTTACTTTGTATTTAATTTATACTTTAATATATTCAACATGTATTTTTACCTTCTGAATCTCCCTGTGCAACAAGAGAACTGTTCGGTTCTGCAAACATATATTGTATCTAGGATATACTGTAACATATTTAACATACATAAGACTGCTTGCCATCTAGGGGAGGGGGTGGAGGGAGGGAGGGGAAAAAATCGGAAAAGAAGCGAGTGCAAGGGATAATGTTGTAAAAAAAATTACTCTGGCATGGGTTCTGTCAATAAAAAGTTATTATAAAAAATATATATATTCAACATGTACTGGTCATCCTGCCATCTAAGGAAGGGGTGGGGGGAAGGAAGGGAAAAATTGGAACAAAAGGTTTGGCAATTGTCAATGCTGTAAAATTACCCATGCATATAACTTGTAAATAAAAAGCTATAAATAAATAAATAAATAAAATGTGATTGGAAAAAGATGAACAAAATAAATAAAAATACAATAGCATATGCTATGATAGCATATGTTGCTGTCAGCCATTTTTATCAGTCCTGTGTAACTCTTTTTGATACCATTTGAGGTTTTCTTGTCGAAGTTACCAGAGTGATTTTGCCTTCTCTAGATCATTTTACAGGCAAGGAAATTGAAGCAAATAGGGTAAAGGGACTTGCCTAAGGTCACACAGATAGTAAGTGCCTAAGGCAGGATTTGAACTCAGGAAGCATCTTCCTGATTCCAAGACTTCTATCTACTGACAGTATAAAATCAATAGTTAATTTGTAGTTTTCTAAAGCAATAGGCAATCTGTAGGGATCAGTTTCTAATGAATTTTGATGCCACTGTTCTAGATTCTTAGTCTAGCACACTGGAGATTATTCCATTTTTCTGCCTTTGTATCCCCTGGGTTTAATATACATGCAATAGGGACTTAATTGATGTTTGTTAACATTGACTTTTCAAAAATTTTGCCTATAAGGAAAATAACAATAACATAATTACATTACACTTTATATTTACAAAATGTTTTCCTCATAACTATGTGAGGCAGATATTATTGTTTCTGTTTCACAGATTAAGAAACTGGGGAAGCTAGGTGGTGCAGTGGATAAAGCACCAGCCCTGACGTCAAGAAGACCTGAGTTCAAATCTGCTTTCAGACACTTAATACTTCCCAGCTGTGTGACCCTGGGCAAGTCACTTAACCCCAATTGCCTGGGGGATGGGGGAAGCATGTTACACAGATTAAGAAACTTAAATTCTCAAAAAACAGGTGGTTTCTCCAAATGATAAATGGTCAAAAGATATGAACAGGCTTTTTTCAGAAGAAGAAATCAACGCTCTCAATAGCCATATGAAAAAAAAATGCTCTAAATATTAAGAAAATGAAAATTTAAATAACTCTAAGGTACCACACCTCATACCTATCAAAAATGACAAATGCTAGAGGAGATTAAGGAAAATAGGTACACTAATGAATTGTTGATGGAAGTTGTACACTGTTCTAACCATTGTGGAGAACAATTTGCTCAAAGAGCTAGAGAATTGTGCATACCCTTTGACCCAACAATACTACTAATAGGTCTATATCTCAAAGAGATTATAAAAAGGGGAATTAGAATCTCTGGCTCTGTTTTTCTATTTGGGTAATATAGGAAAGACCTATATATACAAAAATATTTATAGCAGCTCTTTTTATGATGCAAAAATTTGGAAATTGAGAGGATGCCCATCATTTGGGAAATGATTAAACAAGTTGTGGCATATGATTGTAATGAAATACTATTATCTTATGAGAAATAAAAAGGGGGGTAGTTTCAGAAAAACAAGGGAAGACTTACATGAACTAATGCAAAGTGAAATGAGCTGAACTAGGATATCATTTTGCACATTAATAGTCATATTATAATAATGAGCTACTTTGATCAATACAATGATGCTAGACAATTCCAAAGGACTTATGATGAAAAACACTATCCATAGCCAGAGAGAGAGAAAGAAAATACAAATATGACATTAATGTGCAAAACCTCCTTCTCTCCCTCCCTTTTTCCCTCTTCCCCATCTCACACATCGTTCCTAGGTAAGGAAGAGGAAAAAAATTGAAACTCAAAAACTTACAAAAATGAATGTTAAAAACTATTTTTATATGTAATTGGAAAAATAAAATACTATTAAAATTTTAAATAATAATAAAATAAAATGGGGTGTTCAAAGTATAAGAGGATTATAGTTACATACTCTCTCTGATCAGTTTAAGATATAATAAGACTCTAATTTACTATAGACTAAAACATTAGAATGGCAGCTAAGTGCCACAGTGGATAGAGTGCCAGGTTTGGAGTCAGGAAGACTCATTTTCCTGAGTTCAAATCCAGTTTCAAACACTTACTAGCTGTGTGATCCTGGGCAAACCACTTAATCCTTTTTGCCTCAGTTTCCTCATCTGTGAAATGAACTGGAGAAGGAAATAAGAAACCACTCCAGTATCTTTGCCAGGGAGGAGCATAAAGACAAACATAGCTGAAATCACTGAACAACAACAAAAGTGACAATAAATACTATCAAAGATATTTGAGCAGAAAAAGGTGCAGCATTAGCTGGTCATGTAACAAGAAAGAGGACTGACAGATGACATAGTTTCCCATAGATGCTCATATATTGTAAAGGACTCTCTCCAAAGTTACTAATGATCTCTTAATTGCCAAATTCAATGGTCTTTTCTCACATGTTCTCCTTAAACTCTCTGTAGACTCTGACACTTTGTTGCAGCCTTCAATGATCACTCTCTTTCCTTCTTAGTATTATTCTCTAGGTTTCCAGGACACCATTATTTCCTGGTTCTTTTCCTATCTCTCTGACTAATCCTCCTCTGGCTCCTTTGTTGGTTCCTTCTTCAGATCACACCTCTCTAACTACAGGTATCCGTATCCCTCAAGGTTCAGTTTTAAATCCTTTTCTCCCTTCTATACTATTTTACTCAGTGATCTTATCATCTCCTATGGATTTAATTACAATCTCTAGGGTGATGATTCTTAAATCTATCATTCCTGTTCTGATTACTCTATTGATCTCCAATCTCTCATCTCCAATTGCCATTCAGACATTTCATGCTGTATGTTGCACATATCCTAAGCTAAATATGTCCAAAACAGGACTTTCCCCCCTAAACTCCTACCTATTGCCCTAGAGGGCAATATTACCCCCCTCCCCTTTATCTCTCAGGCTCACAACACAGGAATCACCTTAGATATATTTCTTTCACCACCACCCTGTCCCCAAGGTGTTGCCAATCAATGTCTGCCAGTTTCACCTTTTCAACATCTTTCCTCTTCCATACCCCTTTCCTCTTCTAATACTACCATCTGGTACAGTATCCTTATTATCACCTCATACCTGGATTAGTACAATAACCTACCTGTTGATAAGTCTGCCAGTCTCAAGTCTCTCCCCACTCCATTCAGCAACTAAAGTGATTTTCCTAAAGCACAGGTCTGATGATCTCTCCCTCTCCTTCTCTTTCTCTTTCTCCCTCTCTCCCTCTCCTTCTCCCTGTCGATCTCACTCTTTCTCTCCACCTCCTTCTCTCCCCCCCCTTTTTTCCCCTCTTCCCCATCTCACACATACACACACACACTTTTCTCTCTCACATACACAATCTTTCACACCCCCACACCCACAAATACAACCACTTCTCTCTCATATACACAGAGAGAAGTGGTTGTATTTGTGGGTGTGGGGGTGTGAAAGATACATACAATATATACAAATACACTCTCACTTTAACACACAAACACACATACTTCTCTCACATACACACACACAAATATACTCACTATCACTCTCTCACACTCTCACACACATCTACACCCACAAATACACACACTTCTTTCTCATATACATACACAAATACACACAATCTCTGTCTCTGTCTCTCTGTCTCTGTCTGTCTGTCTGTCTCTCTCTCTCTCTCTCTCTCTCTCTCTCTCACACACACACACACACACACACACACACTAACATATACACCTCTCTCAAACACCCACCCACAAACACACTTTTCTCTTTCACACACACACAAATACAATGTCTCTGTCTCTGTCTGTGTCTCTCTGTCAATAAAGTCCAATGGTTCCCTAGTACCTTCAGGAGCAAATAAAAAAGTGCTTTGGCATTCAAAGTCATTTATAACTTAGGTTTTGGTTTTTTCTATCTTTGCAGCCTTCTTATACCTTTTTCTCCAAAAAACTTTTCTGTACAGTGACACTGATCTCTTTGCTGCCACACAAATAAAACACTGTATCTCTTGGTTCTGGGCATTTTCTTTAGTTGTCCCCCATGTCTGGAATGCTCTCCCTTCTCCATTCCCTAACTTCCTTTAAGTCCCAACTAAAATCCGTTCTTCTATAGAAAGGCTTCCCTAATGTTTCTTACTTCTAGTGATTTCTCTCTTTTAATTGCTTCCTATTTATCCTGTATTTAACTTGTTTTGTATATATTTGTTTGCATATTGTTTCCTTCACTAGATTGTACACTCCTGAGGGCAGGGACTGTCTTTTGCCTCTTTTTATATTCCCATTGCTTAACAAGGTGCCTAGTTAATCATAGGCACTTAATAAATATTTATCGTTAGGTGATTCAAGCCAGTTCCAATGGAGAGAGCCATCTGCATTCAAAGCAAGCACTTTGGGGACTGCATGTAGATCACAACATAGAATTTTCATCTTTGTAGTTGTTGTTTGCTTGCTTTTTTCTCATTTTTTTCCCTTTTGATCAGATTTTTCTTGTGCAGCATGATAAAATACAGAAATATGTTTAGAAGAATTGCACATGTTTAACCTATCTTGGATTACTTGCTGCCTAGGGAAAGAGGAAGGAAGAGAGGTAGAAAAATATGCAACACACGATTTTTCAAGAGTGAATGTTGTTGAGTATCGTTCACAACATAGCATTTTCACTCTTTGTTATTGTTTGCTTGCATTTTATTTTGCTTCTCTTTTTTCTTAAAAATTTGATTTTTCTTGTGCAGCAAAGTAATTGTATAAATATGTATACACATATTGGATTTAATATATATCTCTACCATGTTTACCATGTTTAATATATATTGGACTATTTATCATTTGGGTGTAGGAAGGGGTGGAAAATTGGAACACAAGGTTTTGCAAGGGCTAAATGTTGAAGAATTGCTCATGCATATGTTTTGAAAAATAAACAACTTTAATAAAGAAAAAAGGGGGAAAAGAATGAATGTTGAAAACTATCTTTACATGTATTCTTAAAAATGAATATTTATTGATTAGTTGAGAATTATAAAGGAAGAGTTCCAGAATGTTAGACAGACTTCCTGAGAAGGATTTATAGAAATACCTATATAGGAATTAAAAGATATGTGAAGACATAGTGTTTAAAACACTGGATGGTCTACTGACATTGGTAAGTCACAGATTCACAAAAACATCGGAATATCAAAGAAATACTTAAATTAATCATTCATAGAATACCTACCTAACATATAGCAGTCCTTCTTCCAAATCCTTTAAATTTTACTCAGCAGATTTATCAGAGTGACTAATATGACAAAAAGGAAAATGTTGCATGTAGGAGGGGATGTAGGAGGGGATGTGGGAGGGCATATAGAAGAGCATGTGGAAAAACTGGGACACCCAAGACATTGTTCGTGGAGTTGTGAACTTATCCAACCTCTCTAGAAAGCAATTTGGAACAATGCCCAAAGAGCCATAAAACAATGGCTACTACAAAGCCTATATCCCAAAGACATTTAAAAAAAAAAAAAAAAAAAGGAAAGGACCTATACATACACAAATACTTCTAGAAGTCTTGTGGTAGCTTAGATTTGGAATTAGAAATCAAAGGGATTCCCAGCAATTGGAGAATAACTAAATAAGCTGTATTACATAATTGTAATAAATATTATTGTGCTGTAACAAATGACAGGCAAGATGGTTTCAAAAAATCCTGAAAAGATTTACATGAACTGACACAAAGTGAACAGAACCCAAGACAATGTTATACATTGTAAATGCAATTTTGTTCAAAGAAGAATTATAAATGATATAGTTATTCTCAGCAATACAATGATCCAAGACAATCCCAAAAAACTTATGATGAAGAATATTATCTGTCCCCAGAAAAAGAACTGATATTGATTGAATGCAGACTGAAGTATGCCAATTTTCACTTTCTTTCTTTTCTTTTATTTGAGTTTTGATTAATTTGGAAATGTTTTACACAATTGTACAGGTAAAAAATATATCTGGTTGCATGTTTTCTCAGGGAGAGGAAGAAAAGAAAGTGAGGTATAGAATTTGAAACTTAAATCTTTAAATAAAAAATGTTTTTTCTAATTATTTTAAAAGAGAAAAAAAATTCAGTGAGCAGCATTCAAACTGTCCATCAAGTTATTTTAACACTCCCACTCTCATTCTTCCTACATGATATATCTGTATTCTTTTTCAGTCATATACTTTCTGAATAATTTATTTTACACCATTTTTTGAAGATTCATTGACAATCTACAAATGTATAACAGATAGAGTGATAGATATGGACTTCAGACATTTAATGTTTATTAGAATGACTCAAGTTGGAACTGCAATTGCCTATGGTTTCATCTTCTTTCTTTGCTCTTTTGGTATATTTTTAATAAAAGAATCGGGAGGGTAAGCATGAAACCATAACACAAAAATATTGTTGACTAATAATTTACTGCCTATAAAGAAGTAGTCAGTATTAACTAGTTATTTCCTGGCTATAAAGATGTAGTCAATTTCATTTTGTTTGTGCTGTTTCATGATTACCATGATTAGGACCACCCAACTCTTTTATCTATCAATCTATCAATTTGTTTGTTTGTTAAGGGAAGTAGTCATGGTATAGAGCAGCAGTTCTCAAACTTCGGTCCAAGGATCTCAAAGAGTCACCCAGGACTTTTTCAGGGACTCTAAGAGGTCAAAACTATTTTCATAATAACTCTAAGATATTATTTGTCTATTAATGACAATGAAATATTCCCCCCTTTCTCAGCTACATATCTGTAGGAGGCTAGATTTTCTTCCTATATATCAGTTCAGATATTCTATGGAAGTGGATTGAATGCAGAAGCAGATAGAAGAATATAGTTATCTTTTATTGTCAGACATTAAAGAGATTTACAAAAATACATTAAACAATGCTACCTTTTTCTCACTATTTTGTTTTGTTTTAGAAAATACTTACATTCATAAAAATATAGTAATGTGATTAATTTATTATTATTTTAATTAATATTTGAAAATTTTGTCAATTTTCATTTCTAATATTGATAATCCACATAATCAAAAGCTCCTTGGGGTCTACAATAATTTTGAGGAATGTTAAAATGTTCTGAAACCAAAAAGTTTGAGAACCACTAATATAGAGAGATAAAGTATATGATTTGTCTTCTTGTATTTAATTTTGAAACATAATTTCCAACATAGCTTTCACTGTTCACCCTTGTACTGACCTTCACTCTGAATTCATTATATATCAATGTATGCATTTTAACTTGTTTGGAGGAATTTTGCTAAGTTCCTTATAGAATTCCTCTACCTCCTCATCTTCTACAACAAATGTTTTCTGTTATTATCTTCAGGGTAGTCTTCTGGTTTATGTTCATTATGAGAAATGCAAGGCAAATGACTGAGTAGACCATGAAATGATGTATCTTGATGCCTTCAGGTAAATGATGAAATTAACTTGACCAATTTCTTTATTTTTTTCCTCCATGAAGAATCAGGTAGCCTCCATTTAGCTACAGTTTTCTCATGTATCTTGCTCTCATCTATAGTGTGAAAGCTGAGGAAAATGAGGTTCAATTCTTTCAACAATATAATGACTCAATGGTCACTCAACTTGCTTGGGCCTCAGTTAATTCATTTGTTAAATGAAAGGGTTGAGCTAGCTAAATGGCCTCTGAGGTCCCTTACAGCCCTAGATCTCTGATTCTCAGTTATATGATATTTTGCTGACTTCTCTTCACCTATAAAATAGGGATATACACTCCCCCATAGTGGGGCTGTATTGAGTCAGGTATTTTGTAATCCTTAGAGAAATATGAAGGAATCATTAAAGAACCACTAAATTCACCTTTGCAATTGATCTCTACCATCATGGAGTTCAAAGAATTATAAGGCAAAATCCCTACCCTCAAAGAGCTTGCAATTTTCTTGGAAACATAACATGTAAACTTGTAAAAAATAAATAAAAGTATTAAGTAATACCTATTAGGGGCAGCGAGAGGGCACAATAGATAAATCACTGGGCCTGGAGTGAAAGGACCTGAGTTCAAATTTGATCTTAGACACATGTTATTTATGTGATCCTGGTCAAGTCACTTCATCATGCCTCAGTTTTCACATCTACAAAATGAACTGGAGAAAGAAATGGCAAACCACTCTAATATCTCTGCCAAGAAAACTCCAAAAGAGGTCACAGAGAGGCAGATAAGAACAACAAACTGAAAAGTTTAACAACAACAATAAAAATATATTAGGTGCCCAATTAATAATACATACATTAAATTCTTTTGCAAAGTGAGGAGTGAGATTCCAGTAGAATAGAGAAGTCAGAGAAGGCTTCATGAAAGAAGAGGGATTTAAACTGGGCTTTCATACCTATAGTAGCCTTGAAATATAAGGAAGATTCAGACAAGAAGAAAAAAGTTGATGTGGGGACAGATATTAGCAAAATCTCCAAGATGGAAATTAATAACAATAACAACAATGATAATCTCATAGATCCAGAGCTGCAAGGGACCTCAGAGGCCATATAGTCCAACTTTTTCATTTTTACAAAAGAAGATACTGATGTTCATAAGGGTAAAGTGAATGACCTAAGGTCCCACAGCTAGGAGCATCAGAATCCAATTGCAACCATGTCTTCTGACTTTAGAGCCAATATTATTTCCCTTATATCAGGTACAACAAATCTTTATTTATATAATACTTTAAGGTGTGCAAAGGCCTTTATATATGTTATATCATTTAGTTCTCAATAGAAATTAATAGCATGTGTCTCACAGAAACTCTGTGAGATATACAGTTTTTTAAATTAAATTTATTTTATTCAGAACTTAAGAAATAAAACAAGCATTTCCACAATAGAGTACAAAAGGAAAAAAATATGATTCTAATATGAAAAATGCAAATCTATTACATACAACTTGCTATTCCTATTAAATATATAATAAAATTATGTAACTTTCTCTTCCCCCCCCTTTTTTCCCTACTCCTGAACCTAGAGATGACTACCATTAGACACACACACACACACACACACACACACACACACACACACACACAAATCCATTCTATAAATATTTCTGTTTATCAGTTCTTTCTTCATGAATTCCACATAGTATCTGGAATAGCAAGTTGTAACATAATATTGTGGCTATTCCCATTTTACAGCTGAGAGAAATGAAGTTAAGATAAGTGAAATGATTACATACATTGCTACTAAATGCCTGAAGTTTGGGTCTTTCAGTCCTACAATACCATATTATCCACTAAAGCACCTAACTATCTCTAAATGAAGTTTTGGGGACAAGATATACACAAATCTTGCAGGAATAAAAGTTTCATAGTGGACAGTGAAATGAGAAAAGGTAAATTGAGGCTGTGTCTCAGGGGTCTTTGATTGCCAGGCAAAGTAGTTTAGAATCCCTAATTCTTCTGGTTTGTCCAAGATGTTCCTGGGTAAAACAGAAGTTCCTCAGTAGTCAGGGAAGTAAGTCTGGGAGAAATGGAGATGGGGGCAGGGGTGCTCTGCCAAGCAGCCCTACCCTCTCGTGGCCTCTTTTCCCTGCCCAACTGCCCAGGCCTCCCTGGGTCCCCAGGGTCATGACTACCCCATTACAGGGTGAGATTTATCATGGGCAGGTGTGCTGTAGGACGGTATATTATCCAGGATTATGAACTGTAACAGGATAATCTCTCTAATGTAATTCAAGCTCTCGACATGGCTTATGGCTCCTTAATGTACCTCAGACTGAAGAATTACAAGAACATTCCCCCCCATCGCCTCGCCACCCTCTCCCCCTCCCCATCTTGTCAGGCCATAAATGATTTAGGCAATTGCCTGAAGCCAGATCTTGGCTTTTAGTCATAATTCAGCGCAGTTCAGTAAATACAATGGGCAAGGAGTTTTCCCTGTCTTCCTTCCTCTTTCTCAGTCATACTCCATCTTTTGCACAGTGCAGTCCATTCCTCCAAAAGATGGGGTACATTAGATAATGATTTCTCCCATTTGTATCAGTTTTACAATTCCCCAAGTGCTTTTCATATCGAGATTCTCATTTGATCCTCACAACAACCCAGGAGGGAGGCTGGCAGAGTTCCCATTTTGCAGATGAAGAAACTGAAGAGAGAGGGGAAGTAAGGTTCCCAAAGTCATAAAAACTTATTGCTGAAAGGTGCAATGATAAAGGGGAAGGAAGGGGCAAGGAATTTCCTTTTACAAGAGCTAGGTTTGGAGGATCCCTAATTTATTTATTGGATATGTGTCCTTAGGCAAGGTCTAAGCCTCAATTTCTCCATCTTTTAATATGGAAATATCAATGATCAACGGGCAAGCATTTATTAAGTGTCATCCACTGGGAATACAAAGACAATAAGTGAAACAACCCATACACACAAGGATCTTATATTCTAACAGGGAAGAGAAAAAAAAAGACATATATAATATAATAAAATTCTTAATGTGTTTTCAAGGATGGACCAATGGGAGGGGGAGGAGCAAAAGGGTCTTTATGCTACTATTTATGGTTTAATTTTTGCATAATATATTTTTTAAAGAATTTGTATTATTTTTTCATATGGGGACATATCTTTTTCTTTTATTTGGGGACCATTTTTTCCCCACTCTGCCTCAGTTGAGCTTACAGGAACATATTAAAACTGTGATGCATTTCTTAGTGCACTTTAGCCTGTAAAGAAAAAAAAACAAACCCTAGAAATGAAATTTCTTTAAGGCGACCTGTTACAGCACACAATAAAATCCATACTTTCCTTCATACCCATGAATAAATGAATGAATGAATAGACACATAGACAAATTAAAAAATAAATAAATGGATAAATAAATTAATGTTTTTAAAAATGAAAATGGCCCTAAGAATTTAGAGATATATATACATATATATAAGAATATATATACATATATATATATAAATACAATAAATACAAAACAATTGAATGCACTTCTTCACAAGGCTGTCAGAAGGAAAGTTGTAAACTGTAAAGCATTATTAAATCTGCTATTATTTTTGGCAGAACTTAGCCTAAAATCTGTTTTCCAATACCAATCAATCAACAAGTACCTACTAAGTATTAATGATGCACCAGGCATTGGGCTAGGAATTCCAGACTGTCCAGATTTCACAAGCATACAATGAGGTCAGTCTAATGGCTCTGTAGACCTTCATTTTGGTAATCAGTCTAATATCTCTACTCTCCCACATTTTCCTTTGGAGACTCCCAAACACTAAGCTAGCTCTAGCATGCTTGTGGCAATCTCATCATCAATGTGGACATTCCCTAAAGTATACTGCCAAGGTAAGAGCATTTAAAACTTTATTGACTGCATAATCAACTGCAAACAAACAAACAAACAAAAAATCATGCACCAACACCCCCCTTCCACTTGTTTTGGCTTGTAGCCTTTTTAAGTTGAAGAATTTAGCATCAGGACAATAACTGACTTTGATTCCATGTCTATCTTCTCTGAAGGCATTTGACAACATGGCTGATAACATGATACTAAAAAGCATGGGAGCAAACACACAGCTTTGTTTCATTCCATTGGTGACAGGGAAAGCTCCAGAGCTTTGTCCATTGTCCAGAACCCTGGCAAGCATGTCATCATGTAACTGATGTAGCATATTAGTGAACTTCTCTGGGTAATCAAATGTTGACATAATTTTCCATAAGTCCTCACAACATACCAGGAAACTGAATCATTTCCATTTGAATTGTCTTAGGAAGATTCTGAGGAATATTTGGCAAGTTAAGATACCAGACACTGAGGTCTTTTCTCAAACTAAATTGTCATACATTCCAATTCTCCTGCAGGGAACACAACTCTGTTGGGCTGGTCACATTGTTCAAATGCCAAAAATATGCTTGCCAAAGAGATTATTTTATAGAGAACTCACATATGGCAAGCATTCACAAGGTGGTCAGAAAACGGATACAAGACTGATACAAAGATACTTTCATGGTCTCCCTTAAGAATTTTAAAATTGATTGTATCACTTGGGAGACACTGGCACAGACCAACCAGCATAGTGTGCCTTCACCAGAGAAGGTTGGATTGAATGCTCTCAGAAGAAACTTGAGATATGCAAAGATAGATAATTCACCCTAAGTCTTCATTAAGGACTATTTGTGGCCAACCGGTGGCAGAGCATTACAAGCTTGTATTGGTGTGATTAGCCATAGTTGGACACACTGTGATTTTACTCTAACATAGTGATGTCATTTTGGTACTCTTCAAGAACAAAAGACAAAAACTAAGGAATCCAATAGCTAATCTAGGTTTCTTTCTATAATACCACAATAAGACTAGGAAATTTTATTCAGTAGGACCAAAGTGGTCTCTTAGGGAGCCATCATTTAACTTTCTCCTTGCCCTGCCTCTACCTTTAACCTTCACATACCATTACCCAGAGATGTCTTTCCTGACACCAAACTTTCTTCAGAATAGATATCTCTCCTGCCTATAGGAATATCTAAGAAGAAATTGTGTTTCCTGGGTTAATGTAAAGTCATATAGAAGAAGGAACATGGGATCTAGAGATGGAGGAACCTGAAAGCAATCTCATTTTACACAAGAGAAACAACTCATAGGTCTAGAGAATAATTTAAAAAGTCAGAACTGCCTAAGATCACATAGGAAATCTGTTAGGTTCTAACAGATTTAAATCTATGTCCCCTGACACCAAACTAGTGCTCTTTCCAAGTACCACATTGCATGTGGGAGTTTGTCATTTCCATTAATCCTGAAGAATATACCAGCCTCTTTCCAAAGACTCCTTAAGTGAGATGGGAGAATCTGTCCTACAGTTACTATAATCATGATATTTATAACTTTTCTTTTTTATAAAATGGATACTCTAGGTAGGGTTTGCACTAGATAATCCCTGAGGCCCCTTTTAGCTCTGTGATTCTATGAATCTAACCCAGATAGTAAGAGTTGTATTTAAAATCTATCCTTAAATACTTGACCCTATTAAAATCCAATCTCTCTGGAGAAATCCTGCTAATTGCCCCCAAATTACAAGGAAAGAGTTTTTGTGGCCTCTGGTAACTATGAAAACAGTCTAGGACACTTTGTAACTAAAGGAAGATGAAAACAAAATTACCAGATGATATACCAGTAGATGGACAGGTTGGTGGCAAAATCAATAGATGGACTTGGAGTTAGGAAGATTTGTGTTTCTAAGTTCAAATCTAGTCCCAGACACTTACCAGTTGACTTTGGTGACTCTGGGCAAATTATTTAACACTATTTGCCTCAGTTCCTCATCTGTAAAAAGAACCAGAGAAGCTATTATATGTCAAAGGGAAAGCTTGAATCTAGGTGTGAACCCCAAGATCATCCCCTTAACCACTCTGTCATACTTTCCTCTTACAATACTTTATATTTTCTTCAATGGTGTGTATCCATGCTTAAGTCACTTTACCCTATTCTGCCTCCATTTCCTTAACTGAAAGATGGAGATAATGATAGCATCTACTTCACAGATTGTTCCGAGGGTCAAATGAGATAATAATTGTAAAACTGCCCAGCACATAATAGGTACTTAATAAATGTTTGTTCCTTCCCTCTCATTTGACCTTGAAAAGATAAAGATTACTATCTTCATTTTACAGATAGGGAAACTGAGACTAAAGAGTTTACATGACTTGATCGTGGTTTGTTCATTATTATTTAGTTATATCTGACTCAAGACCCTATATGGGTTTTTTTTGGCAAAGGTTTGCCATTTTCTTCTCCAGTAGATTAAACAAAAAAAGATAAAGTGACTTTCCTAGGATCACACAGATAATGTCTGTGGCTAGATTTGAATTCAGATCTTCTTAAATCCAATCTCAGAGCTCTATACACTGAGCCATCCACCTACCTCCCAGCATGGTTACACAATTAGAATATTTCAAAGGAAGGATTCACACACAGGTTTTTCTGCTTCAAGTTCCAGCACTTTATTCAGAAGGTATGGTAATATTACCAAACTAGGACAAGTGATCCATTCAGTGATCAATCTTCTACATGATGTATTTGTAAGTTCCTCTTCCCCTTCCCACTTATCACAGTTTATTTTCACAAGGGAATTTGGCAGATTGAAGTAAAGTCTTTGCTGTCAAATTTCCTGGGTGACTCTAAAGGTAAGAGTTTCAAGGAAAGGGAAAAAAGAGGTAACATCTCCAGACTAATTTGGAGGTTGGTTAAAACTAATGGTACTATTTAGCTGTTACCATGTAGGTAGATGGCTATTTGCTTTACTTATCTTGGCCAAGCTATAAAACATCTGTTTCCATTAGATAGACATGATACAGGGTAGGAAGAGTCAAGTTGGAGGACCTGACTTTTCAGAAGCTTGGTTATGATACTTACCTATTTGATCTCTGACAAGGGCATTCATTAAGGGGAAAATGGATAAAGGAAAAATTTTCTCCTCTTTCCCCTGCCTCCCATCCCATTCTTAGATCTTTACCACCTAGTGTACAAAGTCAAACCATAAAGAAACATTTACTAAACATGACCAGGAGCTCATTATATACTTCAACAACAATACTATATGATGATCAATTCTGATGGACATGGCCCTCTTCAACAATGAGATGAAACAAATCAGCTCCAATAGAACAGTAATGAATTGAACCAGCTACACCCAACGAAAGAACTCTGGGAAATGAGTGTGAACCACTATATAGAATTCTCAATCCTTCTATTTTTGTCCTCCTGCATTTTTGATTTCCTTCATAGGCTAATTGTACACTATTTCAAAGTCCGATTCTTTTTGTGCAACAAAGTAACTTTGTGGACATGTATACATATATTGTATTTAACATATACTTTAACATATATTTAACATGTATTGGTCTACCTGCCATCTGGGGAAGGGTGGGAGGAAGGAGGGGAAAAGTTGGAACAGAAGGTTTTTCAAAGGTCAATGTTGAAAAATTACCCTTGCATATGTCTTGTAAATAAAAAGCTATAATAAAAAAAAAGAAATATTTATTCCTTTCACACCTAATACTAACTCTAAAAGTATTACTACTCTTACCATACCCACACAATACTTAGTGGCACTAATGAGCATATTCTATAAAGACCATGAACAAGGTCTTTACAACAAGGTCTTTATGAACAAGGGATAGCATTTGATATCCAACCCAGACCCAGTCCTACTTGTTGTCCCACAGAGAGTGGGACAATCTCCAGGCTAGGATAAAGCCCAGAGAAGTGGAAAACTATCATCTAGAAAAGATCAATACCACAATTACTTTTGAGAGAGCAAAAGGGGAAAATTGCTTTAAAAGGTAGGAGTACTAAGGAAAGTATATTGAGAAAAAAAGACAACCAGATACCAATGCATCCCTAGTAACAAAGATACAACTAGACATTTATATATCCTTACAGGGACACAGACACAACTAGACACCAATATAGATCCAAAAACAAATACAGCCAGACAAATATAACCAGACACTAACACATACAAACAGAAACAGATAAAGAGACATAACCAAATATCAGCACATGCCTATAGTTATAGAAAGACACAAATAACAATATACCCCACACATACAATCAGATATTAACACCCACCTACAGATATTTCATTTAGTAATTTATCCCACAGTTGCTAAAATGATAGATCTTTCCTTTTCACAGTTACCATTCTATTCCCAATTTTTGAAGATAGTAAATCTTCCCATATATGGCGGGACTGTGGCCAAAAGCCATTAAGACACCTGTTGAGATTTTTAAAAAATAATTTTACTAGTATAATGCCAGCTTCAATATCACCTTCCCACACATACTGTGGATACTATTACTGTATCTTTAAGAGGGAATAGAATCTTGGGAGAAAGATAGCTTAATTGTTATCTTGAGAATTAACTGTCATGACTAGAAAGAAACTGAGAGTTAGAAAGAGAAAGAACTAAAACAACTTCTTTCCTGAGAGACTGACAGAAGGGAGTTAACTGTCATTTTTGAGAAAGACTTGAAGCAGCATTTCCTGAGAACTGAATATGCTGTGGAGAAGCTATACTAACTAGAATTCTCGGGAGATTTTGACTGCCATTTTGAGAGAATAAAACGGTGGTGGGACTATATTTCCAACAGTTGAGGAGAAGTAAGCAGTAGATGTTTAGAAGTGAATCGGTATATGATACATAATTACTTATGTCTTTGCTTTATTTTTTGTTACTGTTAATAAGTTGTATATCTGGTAACAAAGATAATCATTAAGTTTATGAGTCTTAAGTGGTTTAAGAAAAAAGATTACTAAAAGTTTATGGAAAAGAGGGTTTTTCAGTTTATTTAATAAACTGAGAAGCAAGTAATTCTATATTTATTAATTTGTGAGGTGATATCAGAACATATAATTTGGCTTTCTTAGAACCTGAATGAGAAGGTAGTCAAGTATCAGATTGAGGAGATGGAGATTTGATGTAGTTGTCAACTAATAGGATATCCTTATTTCACATAGCCTACATGTAAAGTCATCAGTTTCAAAATTCTGCTACTAAGACAACCAAGGAGAAAAGTTGAAATCACCTAGAATTGAGTTATAGAATACTCTTTTCCTAATATAACTTGTCAGAGGTAGGATCAGCTTATGGGGTTTAACTTGGCTCCTACTCCATTCCATTCCTGCTTCCATCTATTAGGATTATCTATTCTCCTTATAGAAGGAAACAGCAAACCACTTCAATATCTTTGCCCATATGGGTCATGAAGAGTCTTTTACGATTGAAAATGACTAAACAACTCTCCTTATATGCCAGCTCTCATTCTCCCAGTAAAAAGGATTGCAGCTAGTGACTTCCCCTAGCATAGAACCAGAATGATGCAATGTTAAAGTTAAAACAGCATCTCAGAAACCATTTAATCCAACACTCATTTTATGCTCCAATAAATATATGCTCTTTATAATATCTCAGTGATGACAGTTAACTCCCTCAACAATGCAGATCACCACCCATCCTTGTCTTGTTTTTTATACATTGCAGTGATACCAATGGGACATGACATCTTACTGGCTCTTACTATGTGATTGGCCCAAATTTTTCTCCTAGTCATCTGTTTCAGTGACATTTCTCACAATGTTTCTCTTGCCTAATTTCTTAGTTGTAATGTTTTGCACTTAAAATATCCACCATACATCCATTGACTGATCTTTGAGCGATCCTCAAGTTCAATTCTTTAGGAACTATAGCATTCCATAAGAACCTCCCTCACATTACAGATGAAGAAACTCAATCCTAGAAAGAAAAGTATTTCAGCCAAGATCACAAAGCTAGTTGGTTACAGTCAGGATTTAAAAATAGGTCTTCAGTTTCAAAGTGTAGTATTCTTTCCACTACAACACACTTCCTTAACCCAGGTTTTTCTCACTTGCTTTCAAAATTGGCACCCCTCATTGAGAGATGGCATTATATAGTGGAAAAAGTAATTGAATTTGGAGCTAAAAGACCTTGATTTGCAACACAGTTGCATCTAAACTTAGGTATGTGAACTTAGGTGAGTTGTATAAACTTTCTGAACTTATGTCTTTTCATTTCTAAAATAAGGAACCCTAGTCAATCTTTAAGCCATTTATCTTTCAATTCAAGTTACTTTGTTGTTAGTCACTATTTTATGTCATTTCAGTCATGTCTGAGTCTGTGATCCTTTGGGGTTTTTTTGGCAAAGATACTGGAGTAGTTTGCCATTTCCTTCTCCAGTTCATTTTACAGATAATTTGAACCCAAGGAGATGAGTCTTCCTGACCCTAGAGCTGGCATTCTACATTGTATCACCTAGCTGACTACAGATTACTTTAGGTAGGAGGTATTTAGCTAATGAGGGCAACTAGCTGGCACACTGGATAGAGTATCAGCCCTGGAGGTCAGAAGGATTTGAGTTCAAATTCAGTTTCAGACATTTACTAACCATGTGAATCTAGACAAGTCACTTAACCCTGTTGCCTCAATTGCTTAATCTGTAAAAGTCGATGGAGAAGGAAATGGCAAACCATTCCAGTAACTTTGCTTACTGGGTTCATTTCTATATCTATATCTATATTATGGAATAATGAATACTAGTCTCTTCAGTTCATCATGAGTTTATAATATTAATAGCTAACACTACATAGCACTCTAAAGTCTTCAAAACACTTTACATATATTATCTCATTTACCCTGTGAGTTTTGTGCTATAGATTCACACAATCTGAGAGTTGGAAGGGAGCCAGGATTAGTTAATCCAAGCCACACACAGATGGAATCCATCTATAACCTATGCAAGTCATCATTCAGTCTCTGGTGGAAGATTTTCAAGTGGGGAAGGTACCACTTCTAGATGTCCTTCATTTAACTTTTGGACTCCTAAATTATGACGAGTTTTTCCTGACATCAAATTTAAATTGGCCTCTTTGCAACTTCTATTCATATTTCCTGGTTCTGCTCTCTGGGACAAAACAAAGCAAGTCTCCTTCCTTCTCCCTTTGACAATCTTTTAAATATGTGAAGCCAGCTATCATTCCTATCCTTGTTCCCTGACTTTGAATTTTCTCCATCCCAAAGTGTTCAGGTCCCTTCAATGGATCCTCATATTTCCTGGACTCAAGCACTTTCATTGCCCTAATTACCTTCCTCCAGATGTTCTCCAGTTTTAAACACTGTCCTTTTCAAGTTATGATGATTAAAACGAAACACAATGCTCTAGATGAACTCTAATGAGGACAATATATAAAAAAGTAGATATTACTTGCTCTCTGTCCTGAAAGCTGTACCCCTCTCCAAATGCAAGATCTTTAGCTGCCACATCTCATTGCTAATTCATATTGAGTTTATAATAGTCTACCAAAATCCCCAGAACTTTTTAAGAAAATTGCTATGTAACCATGCCTCTTTCTTCTATACTATACTTGTTAAATTGATTTTTAAATACTCAATTATAAGATTTTACATTTATCCTTACTGAATTTCATCTTATGAGATTCAATTCAGTTCTCTAGCCTATCAAGATCTCCTGACCATGTTACCCACTGGAAAAGAAATGATAATTTTAAAGATACAGATTTTTTAAGTTACCCAACCAGCAGAATAGATGGCTCCTACTCACAAGGGAATGCATTGTCTTCTCCCAAAATAAGTTCCCTGACATTTTACACCAGGGTGCCTCCATGCTAGGTGATTTGGGCATGTACAAAGCCTATTACACTCTCAAGAAAAGAAATAAAGTTAGTCTGGAATAATCTGGCCTTGATAAAAATCCATATTGATGATTTATCCTCACTGCATCCCTTTCCCATTCACCAACCAATTCATTAATGACCCATCCTAGGACCTTCCAAAGAACTGAAGTCAAACTCATTGGCTTGTAGCTTGGAGATTTTGTTTTTACATTTTTGAAAATTTAGACATTTGTCCTCCAATTTTGAGTAACCTTTCTATTTTCCATAATCTTTCAGATATCATAGACTAGAGCTCAACAATCATATCTTGTTGTTCTTTTAGGATCTGAAAATGTAGTTTTTATCATTCCCTCAT
Organism: Antechinus flavipes; assembly: GCF_016432865.1. Taxonomy (NCBI): domain Eukaryota; kingdom Metazoa; phylum Chordata; class Mammalia; order Dasyuromorphia; family Dasyuridae; genus Antechinus; species Antechinus flavipes. The sequence continues at coordinate 203,123,192 of NC_067401.1, forward strand.
TCCCATTTTTACAGATAAGAAAAGTAAGACTTAAATGACTTACCCACGATCCATCTTCTAGTTAGTAGCTATTAGGATTTAATATTTAGATAGTAAGTAATCCAAGGTAAGATTTCAAATGCAAATCTTTCTGATTCCAAGCTCAATACTTTATCTACTCTACATACTCTTTAATGCTAAAAGGAAAAAAATGGATCCTTACCAGCTCCCCTTTTCACTTCTCTATTATTCCATACAATCTTCTCATCCTAGAAAGCTCTCCTCCAAGTGGAGAGTTCCTCCTAAAACTGTGATATTAAGGAAGTAACCAACTAGCTATGCTTACTCTTTCATTACTTTCTAGTTCTGCTCATGATTCTCCCATGACTCCCATACCACCCCCATGCAATATGAGTTCGGTTTTCCTTGCATTTGTATCCCCAGGGAGCAGCGTAGTTTCTGGCATATTGTAAGTACTTAATAACTATCTGGCATATTGTAAGTACTTAATAACTATCTGTTGGCTTGACTTGGCCCAACGTAGTTTTTCATATTATCACTAAATGCTGAGATCAGCTAGAGAGTTGGAGGAAGAGTGTGATTGACAAAGTTGACCTCTTCCTCTTCTTCCCCAATGTGATCATCTTCAATTTATAGGACAGATTGTCCTAGATTGTCCATCGAGCCAGAAGGGACATCTATTTCAGGTCCCTCATTTTGCACGTCAGGAAACTGTAATCACTTAATTGAACAGGTTGAGAGTCTTGCCCAAGATCACACAGATAAAAAGCACCAAATTTTATTGGATTATACATCAGGTTAAGTTTTTTTTTTCAAAATAGTTCAAATAACAACACTTACATAGCCCTGGAATGGAGATAGAAAATGGGTTCCAGATCCAGCTTAGTCACTCAATCTTGAGCAAAACATTTTCTTTCTCTGAGACTTAGTTTATTCAGCTACAAAAATATGTGTATTAAACTAGAGATCTAGTTATGAAATATCATTCTAGGATTTGCCTAATTCGCCATGTTGTCTAAAGCCATATACATCTTCCTTATATCCCTCCCTATTTCCTTCTGTTCTTTTCTTACCTCTATTACTTAGTTATGGTTCTCAAGATGGAAAGGTCTACTCTTCTGGTCAGGACCACTAGGGGGAGCAGATATGCCTCTGCCTAAAGTTCTTTCTGAGTTTGAAAGAAATATGGGGTAAGAACTGGAGAACTCTGGGGCTTGCCTCTCTTCACCTCACCCACCAAACACAAATAAAACAATCCTCGGTCTGCAAAGAAGATCAGAAGTAGACAGAGGCAGAAGCATTTCATCTAGGCAGGGAAACTACAATTCAGAAATTTAAGAAGGGATGAAGGTCAAATGGGGCAAGAGAAGTTGGGGTGATTTTGGTTTCAGTTTCTTTAAGATCCTGGGGCACCTAGGCAGCCTAGTGGATAGAGTACTGGCCCTGAAGTCAGAAAGACTTGAGTTCAGATGTGACCTCAGACACTTACTAGTTGTGTGACTTTGGGCAAGTCATCTAATTCCTATTGCATGCAAAAATAAAATAAATTCTTAAATTTTTTTGAGTCATGGTCCCTTTTGAAAGTTTGGAACAACTTAAGAGCTCCTTGTCACAATATTGTTTATAAATGCACAAAGTTAAATATATAAGATTACAAAGGAAGTCAATTTTATTGAAAATGTGTCTATATTGGTTATGTTGAAAATATTTTTAAAAACAAATTCATAAAAACAAAAACAAAAACAAAAACAAATTCATAATCCCTATATTAAGTAACCTTGATATAGAATCAGTAGAGAAGAAAAGGATGAGAAAGAGACAGAGCAGCATAGTCTTATATTAACACTATTCTACCCATAGAAATATTAACTATTCTGGAGCATACTTCCAGAGACACAGAGATGGGACATTCAGAATACACAAAATCATAACCCAATGCTATACACACCATAGATCCACTGCCACAACTAGACACCAATACAACATACCTGTAGACAGAGATACAAAGAGAGAAAGGCATCAACGCCCTTTCAGAGAAAGACACAACTCTTGTCTTTGCTTAGGATGTACCCCATCTCCATTTCCACTTTAGGAAATTCTACTCAGCTTTCAAGACCTACCTTAAATGTTTTCTTCTTAGAAGTTCTCTTTAATAAAGGAACAGAGGATTTAGGGCTGGGAAGAGCAGTAAAAAACATCTTCTGTAACTATCTCATTTTCAGAAAAGAAATTGAGGTTCAGAGAAAAGAAATGAGCTCTTTCCTAAGTTGACAATTCCTTTTTTGTTTTGTTTTGTTTTGTTTGTCTTATGTTTTTATTATATTTTGCATTTTAGTCTTTGTGCATTTATTACATGGTATTGCATAATTTACAGGTGGTGCATCCTTTCTTTAAGATTACATGCTCCAGGAGGCAAGGCAACATCTTAACTTTGTAGCTTGCAAAGTGCAAAATAAAAGTTTGAGAAATGGTTGAATAAATGTATGAACCCACTAGATACCAAGGCACACATACAGACATATAGATACAATCAGACACCAATATACACTTACACACAAATGTAACCTCATATACTTTCTAACTATAGGATTCTGTTACTTAACCTCTATTTGTTTCAGTTTGCTCAACTGTAAAAGAGGAAAATAATAATACTATAATTCCAGGGTTATTGTAATGATCAAATGAAATAATGGTAAAGTATGTAGTACAGTGCTGCCCTTTAATAAATGGAAACAATTGAAAGCTATTCAGTTCTGTTTGTGGTGACAAAGAATTGGAAATCAAAGCAATGCCTATCAATTGGGGAATGGCTGAACACCTTGTGGTATATGATTGTAATAGAATACTATTTTCATAAGAACTTATGAGCAGAATTGTTTTAGAAAACTTGGGAATTCTTATAGAAACTAATGCAAAATTAAGTGAGCAGAATCAAGAGGACATTGTACACAGCAATATAGAAATATGTTGTGCATGATTTCATACATATAATTAATATTCCTTTCTTTCTGAAAGGGTGGGGGAAAGGCAGAAGAGAGGGAGAGAATTTAGAACTCAAATTTTAAAAATATTTTTTAAAGTATGTATTGGCTAAATATTTAATGAAATAAAGCTATATTTTAAAATGTTATTATATATGTATGCATCACATACAGAGAGAGAGCCTATGGAGGTAGAAAACATGCTAAAATTCTATCTCTTAAGATTTATTGTATATGTGAATTTGAACAAGCCTTTGGACATGCCTGATTCTTTCTACCTCAACTTCTTTCTCATTTGTAAAAGGAGACCAGACTAGATGATCTCTGAATTTCCTTCTGGTTCTAATCCCTTCTTGAAATTCAAAGTAAATCCAGGAATAGCTCATGTCTCTCTTTTTCATGAACTTACCCAATAAAGGAGAGTTAAGGGTACCAGGCAAAAAACAGCCAAAATATCAGACTTAATCCTTTACACAGTCTGAACCATTATCCTGTGGTCTCACCCCTGTCTCCTCAATTTTCCTTATTCCTCAGCACTTAGTACAAGGCCTAGCATACAATAACCACTTGTGTGTATGTATGTATACATATATACATATATATATATATATATATATATATATATATATATATATATTTTTTTTTTTTTTTTTTTTTTTTTTGCTGTGGCAATTGGGGTTAAGTGACTTGCCCAGAGTCACACAGCTAGGAAGTATTAAGTGTTTGAGACCAGATTTGAACTCAGGTCTTCCTGACTACAGGGCCAGTGCTCTATCCACTGTGCTGTCTAGCTGCCCCAACAATATATTTTTGTTGATTGACACCTATCATCTTTTGCTCCCATCCCAACCTCCACAGATATGGACCATAGCTCCAGAATTGGAAGGACCCCCCATAGATCAAGATAATCCCACCTTTTTATTTTATAGTCAAGGCTGAAACCTGGGAAGAATCAATAATTTGCTCAGGATTACTCAGTTCTGTAAGGACAGTTGGCTGTCCTTAGAAACTTTGTCCTCAATATTTCCCTTCAGGCCAGTACCTTTAATAGTAACAAGGTGTTCTGCCTTAGCTCTTGGTTTGAAAAGAAGACAAGAGACTACTCAGGATTCAACTCAAGGCATAATCGGACACCTCATGCTCCAATCCATTTCCATACTTAGAGTCCCAGAAAAGAAGCAAAGAATGACAGGGACCTTAGAATGAAGAATGGTAGAACACCTAGAATGTCACAGCTGGGAGGGACTGAAGAAATAATGAATCTAACCTCATTATGTTACGGAAAAGGCAACTGAGGCTCCAAAATAGGAAGTCACCTGATCAAGATTCCATAGCTAGTTAGCAACAGAACTTCAATGAAGACATTTGTCTCTTGAGACATGCTAGTCAAGAAATTATTCTGATTAGGTCTTTTACAAAATTATGTTAGAAACTTCAGTGATGCTCCCTTATCAACTCATTAATGCCCACACCACAGTGGCTCTTCCAAATTTTTTCATTCCTCCTCAAATATCCCGTGACTCCCTCTCTTCCACCCTCTGAGATGAGAAACTTGCCTTAAAATCCAGGCTTTTCACCATGAGTTCTTCTCTCTTGCTCCTTATCTAATATCACCCAAATGCCTTCTGCTACTAGCCGCTACTTCCTCCTTCACTCTAGTCTCATGCAAAGATGTGTCTCTTCTCCTTGCCAAGGCAAATTATTTTCCCTACACAAATAATCTCATTCCATTCCATCTCTTCCAATAAACTGTCCTCTTTGTCATTCTCTCTTATCTTCAATTTCTCTCTACTGCCTATAAACATGCCTATTCTCCTTTATCCACAACACATATACAAACACAAACACACACCTACACACAAACCAATAAAAACAAAAATAAACAAGCAAAAAACTATACCTCTAACTTGATCTTCTGATCTTCCCTATTGGTTTATATCTCTTCAAGAGAGAAGGCTGTCTAAAATAGGTGCCTTGTCTTTTCAGCAATCCTGTTTTTTTACCTCATCATTCCAGCAAAATTTCTCTCTCCAGTTACCAATGATGTATTAATTTCTGAATCTAACAGGCTTTTCTCAATCCTAGCTATTCTTGCTTGACCACTCTGCAGCTTTTCACAATGCTGATCACTATTTCCTCCTTGATACTCTCTTTTTTCTAGGTTTTCAGAATACCCATTCTCTCCTGATTTCTCAATCTCCTCTGCTAGGTACTCATCCAAGTCAAGCCCACTGACTGGGTTTTACACTACCTTCATTTGATAATCTCATAGATTTAATTATCATCTCAATACTGATCAATCTCAAATCTATATATTCACTCCCTGCAGACCTCTGGTCTTACATCTCCAGTTGTCTTTCATACATCTCCAACTGGATGTTCTGTGTTAAATTTAATATGTCTAAAACTGAACTCATTGTCTTCTTATATCCTCACCTTTTTCAATTTCCCTATTACTGTTGAAGGTACCACCAGACTAGCAATCTATATACCCTTCTCAAGTCCTCACTATCTCTCACACCCTACATCCAATCTGTTAAGTTCTATAGATTTCACTTTTGCAATATTTTTCTAATGTGCCCTGTTCTATCCTCTGATACTGCCACCCTTCTAATACAGGCACTTATCACCTCAAATTTGGACTATTGCAATAGCCTGCTGGTTCATCTGTCTGTCTCAAGTCTCTCCCCTCTCCAATCCATCTTCCATTCAGCTATTAAAAGTGATTTTCCTCTTTGAAAATTTGACCATGTCACACACACACACACACACACACACACACACACACACACACACACCCCTTTCCCATGCCACTCGATGGATTCCAATAGTTCCCTATCTCCAGAATAAAATATAAAATCTTCTGTTTGGCCTTTGAAACCCTTCATAATCTAATTCCTCCCTTTCCTGTCCTTACCCCGCTTCTGTGATTCAATGAAACTGGCTTCATTGCTGTTTCATACACAACACACTCCATCTCTGGGGGCTTGAGTATTTTCTCTACCTGTCTCAGATGCCTGTTCTTCCTCTTCCCTGCCTTCCCAACTAAAATCCCATCTTCTACAGGAAACTTTTCCCAATCCTTAACTCTGATTCCTTCTCTGTTATTTTCTATTTATTCTGAATATATTTGGGGGGGAATGGGGGGATAGATACATCTTTGTTGTCTCTCACTTGAAATCGTGAGCTCTTTGAAGGTAGTGACTGCTTTGCCTCTCTTTGTATCCTCTGTACTTAACACGGTGCCTGGCACATAACAGGAGCTTAATACCACTACTTTCTATTGCACCAAGTTGCTCATCTGCATGTATATGCTCCACACTCGGGAAACACACTCCGCTCCTTTCTCTCTTCTTTCCTCACCTTTCCCTTCACACCCCAATAAAGGTAGAACTAGGAGAGTTGGGAGAACTGCCATTCTAGTTCAGGAGTACAGTGGAATCCCTCCATTAGTTTACAGCCGTTTACTCTTTTGCAGTAAATAAGAGATGAATAAGAGGGAAATATGGTCATCAAACTCTGTGGTTAGGGAAGTAGTCCCAAATCTAAGGCAGAGCAGTCTTTCCAAGTCCTCAAGGTCTTAGAGCCGTGAGTGTGGAGAAATCTCGAGGCAATGGGCAGTAGTGGTTGTCAGAATTTAGGGTGGGGACGTCTCTCTCCGTAAATCAGAGGCTGGGAGGAGCGGTGGCGGGCGGGCAGGCAGGCAGGCGGGCGGGCAGGGAAAGGGTCCCAAAGGAGATCTGGATTTCTTCTCTAGCAACTCTTTTTGACTCGTTTCCTTAAGCTGCAGTCAGATATTTATTTAACCTTGCAGCTTAGCCGCCGGCTTGGGGAAGGGGGAGGGGGGGGAGTGGTGATGGTGGAAGACGGTGGAGGAGGAGAGGAAAGGGAGAAGCAAAAGATGATTAAGGGATCTTCTCTCTTTCAAAACACGAATTGCACAAGGTGGAAACTTGGACCGAGGAGGGGAGGGATGGAAGAGATTTACATTTACACTTATGGGTTCTATTACTTTCTTGCCCGGCTGCATATTAGCTGCATATCGGATGATGAACTAGATTAGCTTGGGGAGAAGAGACGGGAGTCGGAGACAAATAGCAGAGGGAGAGAAGTTATGCAGTGCACTGCCGGGTGCCCGGGAAGTTCAATGATCAGTGTACATAACGAAGAACTTCTCGTCCTAGTCTCTTGCACCGCGGGATAGAGTGCGAAGAGTTTCTCTCTGGTCCCTAGAACCGAGCCTAATATATTGGAGTGAGAGAGGGGAGGAGGGGCCGGGCGGATGTCCCCCTCCCGGGTGACTTCTAGAGCCGGCAACTTCACTTCCCCCTAACCCCCGCCCTACCCCGGGGCAGGTGAAGAGGCAAACAGGCTTTGCTCCAGGTGGTGGAGGAAAGAAGGGGGTGGGGGAAAGCCCAAGCAACAATAGCACTTTTATTTGGGTCTGTTTGGTATAGAGCTGGTGGGCGGGGGAGGAGGCGGGCTGGCGGACAGGACTGGGAGGTGGTGGGAGGAGGGTGGTCATCGGCATCTGGCTGCACACCTGCTCCTGCTTAACCCTGCGTTTTGCAGGGAGGGGGGGGGGAAGAGAGAGGAGAGGGGGGAGGTGGTAGTGAAGTAGTGGGAGGGTGCGAGAGGAATCTTGGCGCTGAAACTGGGTTGTGGGTGATAGAATGACAAACGGAGTCTTAGGCACTCTGTGATGGAAAGCTATTTGGACTAAGTCCTGCCAGGATCTGCTACTAATTCGATGGATGACCCTGGGCTCTTCCCTCATTCTATCCCTCAGGTTCCTCCTCTTTTGCAAAATGAGCTCTGACCGTCTTGTTCCGTGCTTCTAAACCCCACGTTTCGACATTTCGTGGAATTTCGAAGTTTCGAAGGAGAAGGGATTCTAGTGTCTCACACTTCCATTTTCCAGATTAAAAAAAAAAAAAAAAAAAAACTCGAGGCCAGTGACTCGCAAGGTCTGAGGCCCCTTCCACCAGAGATACTTTTTGTTCCAAATCCTCAAACTGGTTTATATTTTAAGGTCCCTTCGGATCTTGAAATTGTGTCTTCCGAATTTCAACGTTCCATGTCCTAAGATCCCAACGTTTTGTGTATTAGACAATAATATCTATTTTCTGTGTTCCAACATTCTATGTTCTAAAAATTCTTACAGCTTCGACAATTTACAGATTGTTTGGGACTTTACTCGTTCCAAGGTCGCTTCAGGCCCTAACATTCAGTGATTCTAAGGGACAAAAACTCAAGTGTCTCGTCAACCTGAATATTGGAAGCGTAAGCACCTAAATTAAGTCGCTTCTGGGGTTCCCTTGGCCAATCTCCAGGATTGTCTGGGCGCCTTGAACTCTTAGTAGGAATTTCTCCCCAGTCTGTGGACCAATCTGGCCTCCCTTTCACCTCTAAAGCAATCTCTCCGAGAAGGGGGACAGCATCCTGTCCCCTAGGGCACCAGGGAGGGGGTGGAGTGGAAGGGAAGGGTAGAGTCCTGGGCTTTGCGCCCCAACGCGGATTCCCCGACGCCCTCGGGCCGTTCCGGGAAGCCGGCCTTCCGGAGGCGGCGCGGCGCGGCTGGCCCCAGTGCCAGAGAGGTGGGGAGCCCGCCAGAGTCGGGCGGGGGGAAAAGGGGGAGCGGTGGGGAGGGAGTCAGGGAGAGGCCGGACTGGGCGTTCCCTCTTTACCAGCTAACAGCTTCCAGGCTGAGCTGGGGCCCAGTTACTGCAGGTGAGCCCAAGAGATGGGGAGGGGGAGGAATAAAGGGGAGCGCTGAAAGATGCAGACTCTTGGTCTTAAAAAGCCATTCTTTTCTAGCCACTAGACCCATCTTAGGTCCGCTCCACAGCATTAGGTTGTTACTGAACTTCCTAGCTTTTCCACTGAATCCTCGCCCCTCCCCTGGGCAGGGGTTGAAATGAAGGGTGGGTGGCGCCCAGAGCCCTGCTAAGGCCCCGCCGCTGCACCTGCCCAGGCCGGGCCCAGCTTTGGCGGCCGTCGGAGCCTGCGAGCACAATGAGGCTTGTTCGTGGGCGGAGGAGCTGCGCCAGCCCGCTGATCCCATAAAATATTATTTGTGTTTAAAAATTCCAGTAATTGACTATGCAGCCGCTTTTTCCGAGCCCCGTGCCAAAGGCAGTAAAATAGCGGCCCGAGCCCGGGTTATTTTCATCATGCAAATTCCCATTCCTGTAAACAGGGTTAAGCGTCCCCGGGAGGGGGCCAAGGGCTGGGACGTAGAGCTACGAGCTAAGGGGAGAGGGAAAGAGCGCGTTAACAGTGGCAATGAGACAAGCAGACTGGTCTGCTGGGCTGCAATTACCTATACAACCACGGCTGGAATTACTCTTGATAATAGTTCCCATTTCTATAGCGCTTCAAAATTTACAAGGCGCTGTTCTCAGGACAGCCTTGTGAGGTATTTATAGTGCAAACTACCCACATCCATTTTACCAATAAAGAAAACTGAACGGAGAGGTCAATAGACCTGTCCGGGCCCACTTAGGTAGCAATTAATGGACTACTCAAAGATCCAGGGTCTTTGGACAGCATTAAAAACAAATTGCCTCTCAGGTTCGATCCTGGTTGAACCCCCACCCCCATCTCTAGTCTTCTATTGCTTTTCTTTCGGCTGATTTGACTTCTCACAGCAGAAGTAATGGGGTGGTGCTGAGCTCATCTTGGCAAACTATTTCCAGTAGGGCTTGTGATGGAAAAGGCAGAGGACTTCTGTTCATTGAGTTGGGGCATCACAAGTATTAAGCCTGGACATTGTGAAGTTTGTTCCTTCATCCTTACCTCCACCCCTTATTATAGCCCCATTCCTAAAAGACTTCAGAGGCCTGGAGGGTAAGTTAACATGTCTGACAATCCTGGGGGAATTGGGAAATCCTGAGCAAAAAGAAAATAATTCTTTGTTCTCCTCCACACAACAGTTGATCTCAAGTCAATAGTGGGAAGCCTAAGCTAGTGAGACCCAGACATTTCTGAAAGATGAGCTTGCAGGAAAAGCGGTAGCAGGATTCATAGAATTTTTCAGCTGGAAGGAAATACTTAAGAGCTCTAGCCCATTTCTCTCCTTTTGATGACAGCCTAAGTAAAGCTTGTGAAGTGCTTTACATCTCATTTAACAAATCTGTGAAGCAGATACCATTTACACAGGAAGAAACTGAGGCTATGAGAAGTAAATTGGCTTCCACCACACTAGCTCACACTAGGTTGCCTCCAACTCCAAATCTATGGTCCTATGTATTTTTTTTTCCTGAGGCAATTGGGGTCAAGTGACTTGCCCAGAGTCACACAGCTAGGAAGTTGTGAGGTCGGATTTGAACTCAGGTCCTCCTGACTTCAGGGCTAGTGCTCTATATCCACTGAGCCACCTAGCTGCCCCATATGTATTCTGTGTTATCTATACAAAGGGAAGTGATGTGGGAGTCATCAATAACCTAGTTAAGTGAAATTCAAGGAACATTTATTAATTCTCTGTGTGTGTATGTCTGTCTGTCTCATAGATTTTGAATTGGAAGAAGCCCTCTAAGATGTCTTGTCCAACTCCTCATTCTACAAGTGAAGAAACTGGACCTGAGTTAGGTGATTTTCTCAAGCTCTTGAACATGTAGTAAGAAGCCAAGGAAGTTTGAAAAGGGATTCTATGATTCCAAATGCATCACCTTTCTACTGTGCCTACCCTCCTCTTTTCATTCCTCTTGCTTCCTTCTCCCTTTGATCTCCTTCATCCCATCCCATCCCCAAATATATGTAGGATGAGGTTGACTGGATTTGCTATTCATTCATTCAGCCAGCCAGTATTTACCAAACATCTGCTGTGAACTCAGTAATAAGTGCTAAACTCTGTAGAAAATTTAGAGATGTATAATAAAAGGTCTCCACTGCTAACCCTAAATGCGCTGCTGTGAGGAAGTTTTCAATCTAGTTGAAAAGACAGCTCCAGTGCTTTAGAAGCCTATTCTCATCCTCTGGTTGTTAGTGATCTCCTTCCTTAAATTATTATGTATATATTTATTCACATGTCACATTCCACGTTTGTATAGATTCCTTCGAAGGTAAGGACTATTTTTTATTGATATCTTTTGTTTTTACATCACTTTCATTTCTATATAGATATATAGAAATACAGAGATAGGTATGTAGATATATGTAAACATTTTTTCTTGTTCTGTCGTTTCGGTGTATATACATATAAATTTTTTTTCTTGTTCTGTCATTTTAGTCATGCCCAATTCTTTGTGATCCCACCTGGCCTTTTTTTGTTGACAAAGATACTGGAGTACTTTGCCATTTTCTTCCCTAGCTCATTTTACAAAAGAGGAAACAGCCAAATAGGGTCATACAACTATTGTGTCTGAAGCTAGATTTCAACTCAGGAAGATGAGTCTTCCTGACTTCAGGCCCAGAACTCTATCCACTGTGCCACCTGGCTGCATATGCATATATGTGTGTATGGAAGGAATGGATACACACACACACACACACACACACACACACACACATATAGATACTCATACGTATTTAAATAGCAAATAGCAGTACCTATATAAACTTCTTTCTATATATATTTATATATGTCCATATCCATGAAATCTGAAGGTATAAGAAATATTCCATACCCATAGTCCTTCTATATTAGAAAGAAAGGAGGCAGGTGAATTTTCTCAATTCTTTTTCAGTCAGGCTTAGCCACTCTTAATTATACAGGGCTCCCTTTTTTTGTTGTTGCTGTGGTCTCCATTTACATCTGGGGTTCCTAACATTTTTTATATCTTGCACTGTGGTAGACTTGTGAAACCTATGAACCTCTTGCCCAGAATATTGTTTCTAAATGCATAAAATAAAATATATTGAATCACAAAGCAAAACAATCACATGAAAATCAAATAATTAAAATATTTTTTAAAAAGTTCACAGTTGCCCAGTTTAAGAATATCTCATTCAAATTTTAATTGTAATTTTAAATGGTGTTTTCCTGGTTCTACTTATTTTGTATTAGTTCATAAAATCTTCCCATGCTTCTCTGCCTTCATCATGTTCAACAACAGTTTAGGTTCTAGTACCCAGAGTCACACAGCTGATAAGGGTCTGCAGCTGTATTTGAACTCAGATTCTCCTGACTCCATAGCCAGTGCTCTATTGTGCCATCTAGTTGCTCCCCTCATGTTCATCTTTTCTTACATCATAATATATCTTAGAACATTCCATCATATCTATGTACCACAATTTGCTTATCTGTTTCTCACCTGATATCTATTTTGTTTCCAAGTACTTTGTCCAACAAAAAATGCTGCTATGAATATTTTGGTATATATGAGACCCTTGAAGTCTCTGTTTTCCTTAAAGGTGCATATATCTAGCAGTGACAAAGAGTGGTTTTCATTTTGTCTTTGTATCCCCAGCACCAAGCACAAGATCTTACATAAAGTGAGCACATGTAGTTCTGCACCATGTTTGTTGGGTTGGATTGAATTATATTGAGTTGGATTTGGTTGGATATATGGTTAAAAGCCCCCAGACTTACTTACTTACCTTGAGCCCTTTCACTTCACCTCTTTCAGCCTCAGTGATCCTCCATGTCGGCTCTGAGGGGATAACAATCATTGCACTGCCTACCTCATAGGGCTGTTGTGAGGCAATCATTTTGCAAACCATAAATATGATCTCTAAGGATGATACACACAAATACTATCTGAATGCAAGGGGTCAGGAAGAACCTTTCTGATGGGCTATTCAGAAAGGTTTCATGGGGTTAGTATGATCTAGGCCCTAAAAGAGCTTCTCACAAAGAGAGAGATAGAAGAAAGGCCTTCAAGACAGCATGAATAGAAACACTGAGCCAGAAAAGAACAAAGTTAATCCATTTGGTGAGTAATTTCATGGAATATGAGAATAAAGGTCAAGAAGCCGTAGAGTAGATGGTGGGTTCAGGGAGAAGGGGGTGAAATGCTTATGCTAGAAAGATGGAGAGGATTTTGGACCATCAAGAGTCCTCCTTTCCTTCTTTTCCCAGGATTCAAAATTAATCAATCAACAAGCATTCATTGAATACCTATTATGTGCTAGACACTAGGGATAAAAATATAAATGATGGAATAATACCTAGTCTTCACTTTCTAACAAGAACACATATAAATATGTGCAATGTGTAGAGATTATAAATAATAAATAAATAAATACAAAGTTTATAAAACAAAGTAATTATAGAGGGAGGGCACTAGCAGTTGTGGGAGTATCCAGGAAAATTTCATGTAAAACTGAATTCTTAATCTAAGGTTTATGAACCAACCCCCTAATCCCCCAGATATCACTAGGTGCATAAACTTGGATGAAAAAATGCATCTTTATTTAAATTTTACTCCTTATTAATTCTATGTATTTTATTTTATGCATTTAAAACCATAAGAAGGATATTACAGGAATTTCACAAGTCTCCAAAGCAATTCATGACACAAAAAAAGCTCGATTCCCTTATACAAAAGGTTGTAGTTGAGATAAATTTTGAAGGAAGAGTATGGAGAAACCTGAACAAAGCTCAGAAATGGGAGATGAAATGTAGATCAGAAGCTCCTTCTATTTAGTTCTATTTTCTACTTTCATTTTTCTAAACTTTAGAATTCCTCTCTTAGTTCACTTCTCTCTTTAAGAGAAAATGAGTGGGGACCATGCAAGACAACAGCCTCCTCTTGACTATGGGCTACTGCTGGAGGAAGAAGCCCCACTAGCCCGGAAGAGTTCAAGGTATGTATGGACAGTTCAAGGTATGTATGGACAGCTCATTCTCCAGCTAACTTCCTTTCCTTCTGTCTGCTTCTGCTCGTAGAAAGAGTTTCCACATGTAGTTACATATATAGTTATCCCTTTCCATATCATGGGGGTTAGGGGCACAGCACCCCACCATCTGGAAAAAACACATAAAATTTTTGGCCCTCTCTTTGTACCAGAGAAGTCTGAATTTTTTTCTTTTATGAGGTGTTTATAGTACAGTACCTTATTATAAAATTTGGATTGATATTATATAATATTATATATATATGTATGTGTATATATATATATAATGCATTTCTGAGTTTCTAAACTTTTTTCCTGTCATCTGCTGGCTTTTGTGCCAATTTCAGCTTCTACAACCCTCCCAAATTCTCATTTAATTTCTTATGCCAACCCTTTCTATACAGGAAAAGTCACCATGTGGAAGGGATAACTATACTAATAAAATCACAGATCTAGTCCTTATCATCTAATCTTTTTCTCACCTCTCTCCCTGTGTCTAGATACAAATCTCACCTTTCTTCCTCCCTGCTCCCCCATTTCATATTTCATAGGAGAGGATGGATACTTGAAGACTTGGAGCAAGAGCTCACAGAACTAGGCATTCCCTTAGGTAACCCACCAGGACTGGATCCAAGTGGGCAAAGACGTGATGTCGACTCTTTTCTACCACCTATTTTTGCTCCCTGTTTTTGTGGATGTGTCCTGAGATCAAAGTCTGTGCTGAACTCCCGCCCCTCTTCAGCCACTTCCCGGGCCACCACCCCAAAGATCCCCGAGTCAGGACCTACCATGGTCCAACCACCAACTAGGTTTGCAACTCCATCGGGTTTTCACACAACACCCCAGACTGGATCTCCAGCTCCTCCTTCTGGGAGGAGATCTCAAGCTCCGAGAAACCCTCCAACCATACGACAATTAGTTCCACTGCCTGTTTGGCCCCAACCCTTTCATTTTACCATCCCTAAGACCAACCCTCCAAGGGTTCACAACCCTCCTATTGAATGTCTAGGTTCCAGCTTTCCGAGGTGGAGAAAGAAAAAACAGTCCTCTTTGCCTTCTCCTTCTCCTATCTTCGATCCCCTTAAAATAAAGTGTAGTATTTGATGCAACAATGTTTTGTCTTTCTTTTGTGACTGAGAAGAACATAATTGAATTCATCATGTGTAGAAATGATTAAAAAAATAACACTTTATGTGTGTCTAATACTTGGTGATTATTATATTATTTGATCATCATAGGTGGTTCAATAGAATAAGCATTTCATCCAAGTATTACATGTGGCTTGCATTTAAGGTTATTTGCAAATGAAAACACTGAGATATGTTGTGACTTTGGCAAGGTCACATAGTTGAGAATCCCAGAATTTCAAATTGGGTGGTAATTAAGAGTTTTAAATTATCAAATCCCCTTATTTTACAGATGTGGAAACTAACAAAATATTCTGCTTCCCATTTAGATGAGGGAAAGATTAGGCTGAAGAAGGAGCAGGAAAAGACTTTGAGCTGAAGAAAAGAAAATTGTGAAGAAAGTGTGAAGGTTTGAGAATTGCAAAGAAAGCCAGAATTTGAATTTGGAGAGGATAAACTATGGCAGGACTTGAGAAAAAATTGAAGGAAGGGTTGGGAGGATTCTTCAAAGCTGAAAAAGTAGGATCTAGCACTGAAGGACCATAGATAAAGGATCCTAAATTGATAGCTCAAAAAGAGTGAAGGTGGTAGTCTAGCCCCCAGCATCTTAAATTATGGGTGGCAACCCCATATGGAAGTCTGCACCTGAATGTGAGAGTCCCAAAATTACTTATTATAAAATGTTTGATTTGTACACCTATTTTATATAAACAAATCAGGGAAAAGTAAAAAATTTCTCAGGTGAAAAGGAGTGATGACTGTTACAAGTTTAAGAAACCCTGGTCTAGCCCATCTTCTTTCATTTTTCAGAGAAAAAGACTTCAAAGAGAAAAACTCAGAGGAAAAGGAAGAAAAAGGCAGAGCTGAAGAAGGAAAAAAAAGAGAAAGGGACTTGGTAAGGTAAATAAAATATAGATGGGGCTACCATGAGTGATAAGTAACAGAGGAACCTCAATCTTAGCCCTCCAAATAGAATTTGCAGTGACCTGAATGCAAATTTCATATTTCTGTCAAAATCAAGTAATTGATCTTTGCACAAACTGATCTTCCTCCTAGAAAAGAAGTTAAAGAAAAGGATTAGGGAGTCTCAGATTATTGGAAAGAATAAAGAATTATTTTAAAGAAGGTGGGGGAAGGAAAGGAGCAAGTGAGAAAGAGAGAGGAAAAGAGAGACAGACAGACAGACAGGAGGTGGGGGAGGGAGGGAGAAAGAAATAGTACATAGAGAAGAGAAGGGAAGAATGAGGGCCATTGAAATTGCAGCTTAGCAGCAAATAAGAGGCTCTTCCTGAAGATGAAGCTAGACCCCATAAGGAATAAGCAGCTGTTTCCACTTCAGTCAATGATGATGTAGCTCTCACAGCAATGTTAGATAAGAGATCATTCAGTTAGGGTCAGGAAAAGACAGAGTAAACAGTGGTAATTGGTAACCCTACTGATAGGGATACTAATATAGTTATTTGTTGGTCTGATAACAACAAAAGGCTGCTCTTTCGAGGACATATATCCAAAATATGATGGAGAAGCTCCTAGGACACTGCAGCAGATGCCTACTCCCCACTCTCAGTGATTTTATAACTACAAATAATATTGCCAGAAGGAATCTAGATAATACTGCTAAAGATTATAACATTTTATGTAAAAAAAAAAACCCTGAAAATCTTAGGGAAGCAGTGTTTTCATCATTTCTACAAGTCAATGGCAAAGATTTTAGACAAAAAGGCAGTTTTGAAAAGTGTGAACATCTAGTTAAAATAAAGGTGTGCAAGGAATATAGTATACAATATTGGACTAATAAACCCCCAATCTGAGATGGAGTGCCTTTACCAAAGGCTGGTAAGAATGTATTTGTCTGACTAGTTATTTTGCAAATCTAATCAAAAGGGATTTAATCTGAAAAGAAAGGAGGCGAAAACTCCATGTGTGTCTATCCATTAAGCTATATATAATCATGGACAGTTGCTAAATTACAATTCAAAGATATAGCCATAAAGTTACCAAGAAAAATATCACAGATTTTTGTGGTTGTTTAGTTATTTTTCAATTGTGTCCAACTCTTTGTTGACCCCACTTTGGAGTTTTCTTGGTAAAGATACTAGAATAGTTTGCCATGTCCTTTTCCAGCTCATTTTAACAGATGAGGAAACTGAGGTAAACAAAGTTAGTGACTTGTCCAGGACACAAAGCTATTTAATGTCTGACATCTGATTTGGACTCAAAAATATGAATCTTCCAGATTCCAGTACTGCATTCTATCCACTGAGCTATTTAGTTGCTCATGACCTCAGATATCTATACACAAATGCACAAAATATGTTTAATAAGCAAGTAGAACTAAGAGTTTTTAGTGCAAGGAGGTAAACTTGACCTCATAATTATCAGTATCACTGAGACACAAGAATATGGTCCTGTAAAATTATAACAAAATGAAAAAGAACAAGATAGATAAAGAAGATGGGACATGGAGAGAATAGTAATAATAGTACTGCTTTTATTAAGAAGATATGGACACATGAGGAAATGCTGGAACCAATGAATGCACTTGTGTGTGAAAACTAGTGGAGACATAAATAGAAATGAGATTGTCATCAGAATAAACTCCAGACCACCTGGACAGAACAAGGAAATAGATGAGGAATTCAGGAAATAAATCACAATCTGGCATAGACATAGAAATAGTAAGAGGGGATTCCAATTGCAAAAGCCTCTGCTTTCTGCTCAAGCATAACCACTAAATAATTCTTGAATTACCTTAATTATTTCATCCTTCAAAAGATGCAAATGAGGAGGGGGGGAAACTAATCTAGATATAACTTTTACTCAAAAGGTCTGTGACTAAGGGAAAAAATTAAATGCAAGCCTTGGAAGGGAGTGACCACTTCAAGCCTTGGAAGGGAGTGACCACTTCATCTTAGAATTTCTGATAGAGAAGGAAAGTCCAATATATAGCCTGCCATATCCTTCAGATTTGGCAGGAGTCGATTTCAAAGGATTCAGAAAAAAAAGATGAGTGGGTTCCCAAAAGGGATAAAGATTTGACAAGAAAAGAAACAATTCTGATGATGAAAAGAAAGAGGAATTGTCTTAAAAGACCAATGTGGATATATAAGAAACTCATGTTTAAAAGACATATATATGGAAGACAGCAGCAAGCATAAATAATGATAGATGAATACAAAAGTATGGCATAGCCCTCTTAAGAAGAGCATAAAGTGTGTAAAAGCAAAAGAGGGAGCCAAGACTCAAGAGGAAAACTAAGAATAATTAACAGTGAAAAAAAAATAGAGAAAGGGAAGACCAACAAGCATTTATTAAGCACCTACTATATGCTAGGTATTGTGCTAAGTACTTTATAAATAGTTCACAAGAAAATCCTGTAAGGTAACTGGTACTCTTACTATGCCCACTTTACAATTGAGTTTACTTTAACATACAGTTTACATTTATCATAAAGCCGAGCTATATTTCAATCTATGTATTCCTGACTCCAGGTCAAATATCTATCAAGTGCTGTGTTATCTAGCTAGAAGGCAAGCACATTGGAGAAAAGAGTAAGATCAAAGAAAGGATAGGGCTGCTTCTGGGGCTGGGGAGATAGTAACAGGTTACTAAAAGAAGGCACAGCTGCTCAACTCTCATTTTATTTCTACCTCTCAGTAAGAATGATCTTTGGACTGGGAATGCTAGAACACAATTGGATAATAGGGAGCTGAAGCCTTAGATGTGCAAGGAGCTAATAAGAAAATAACCTAGGTGCCGTGGATGACCTCAAGTCATCATACTTAAATGAACCCCACCCCAACATAAGAAAGTAGATGTGATTATTAAAAGTCAGTGATCGTTTTAAAAGAGGGCAGAGAATAGAGCAGTAATGAACTGAACCAGATACACCCAGTGAAAGAACTCTGGAAAATGAGTATGACCCACTACGTAGAATTCTCAATCCCTCTATTTTTGTCCGCCTGCATTTTTGATTTCCTTCACAGGCTAATTGTACACTATTTCAAAGTCCGATTCCTTTTGTACAGCAAAATAACTGTATGGAAATGTATACATATATTTTATTTAACTTATACTTTAATATATTTAACATACATTGGTCAACCTACCATTTGCGGGAAAGGAGTCGGGGGAAGGAGGGAAAAAGTTGGAACAAAAGAATTTGCAACTGTCAATGCTGAAAAATTACCCATGCATATATCTTGTAAATAAAAAGCTATAATAAAAAAATAAATTGAAAAAATAAAAGAGGGCAGAGGAAAGGACTAGAGAACTAGTAATAGACAGTGATGATCATAAAGGGAGGGAGGAAAAAGGAAACAAGCCTTTATTAAGTGCCTGCTGTGTGCCAGGCACAGGGTAGACACGCCATTATAATGGAATAAAGAGGAATGATAAATTGGGGTGAAAGAAAGGAACTATGCATAGAGGAGTCTTCACCCATGGCTGTCTCTGATAAGATGAAAATTGCTAATAAGATTTAATTTAATTGTAGTGCATGTTCTGTTGAAAAGAAGTCCTAGGTTCAAATCCTTTCTCTGATCCTAGCTGCATTACCATGAGTTGGTTTCCTCATCTGTAAAATGGGGACAACAAAATTTATAGTAACTACACCATGGGATTGTAATTGTTATTATTCAGTCATTTCAGACTCTTTATTACTTCCTTTAGGGTTTTCTTGACAAAGAGACTGGAGTGGTTTGCCATTTCCTTCCCCAGCTCTTTTTACAGATGAGGAAACTAAGACAAACAGGGTTAAATGACTTGCTCAGGGTCGAATAGCCTAATTTGTAAGGCCAGATTTTAATTCAGGAAAAGTTTCGGATTCCAGAAACAGCACACTATCATTGTATCATCTAGCTGCCCCTAATATGTAATGAGTCTTGTCTAATTATTTAATAATATATACAGGTCCCTCAGCATCCCATTTTCTGTAAACATTTTACTTAATTTATGGAATAAAACAAGCATTTCTATAATATAGTATAATTTTTAAAAGAGCGATGACTGTTCAAACGAAACTACAAATCTATTAGATACAACTTGCTGTTCCTTTTAAATATTTAACAAAATTACATTTTAAGTGCCTACTCTGTGCCAGCCACTGTACTTGATTGATAACTAAGTACATAAAGACAAAAATATAATAGCTCTTGTCCCCATGAAGCTTATTTTCCCTATAATCTCACCCCCAACATATCTTTACAATTTCATTATATCTAATTCTTCCTGATTCTCCAATCTATAGAAACTGGACTTCTTCTTGGCATTGTGTTACTTTCTTTAGTGTTTGTACAGCAGTCCCTCATACCTGGAACACCCTTCTTCCCTTCTCTTTCTTTGACACACAGCTCAAGTGCTGCCTTCAAAGCAGTGACTTTCCTGATCCCACCCCACCCCCCAACTGCTAATGCCATTTCTTTCTGATTACTTGTATTAATTCTTCATAAACTCATTTAGATGCATATTGTCTTCTCCAATAAAATGTAAGTTCTTTGAAAAGCATGCATTGTTTTCTTGAATGTATTTGTTTCCCCTAGAGACAAAGCTCAGAGCCTGAACCAGAAAAGGTACTTAACAGACTCCAGTCTCAGGTGGGGCCACTAACAGAAAAGAAAGCTCATGGGTCAATTTAAGTCTGAATAAGTGTCCCTAGATAGAATAAACAGGGACCATAAATGCCATTGAGTATGAGGCTAAGTAGTATTCTTTTTTTCCAGACTTGTAAGTAGCATATACTCTTGTGTGTTATTTCTGAATTTGTATGTCCTCTTTTCCCTTGCAAAATAACCACTTAAAAAACAGACTTTTTTAGATTGGGTAGAAAATAGAGAATTGAGTGTCAGTGGTGGTTGTGGTTGTTTAGTTATGGTGGTGTCAATTGGAAAGGAAAGGGGACAGGTAATGAAAGAAACATTTTGACAAGTTATCCAAAATCAGGAGTCAAAATAGTTCTTTCCTTCCCTTCTTTTCTCTCTCCATCCTTCCTCTTTCCTCCCTCTTTCTTTCCTTTCTTTCCTTCATTTCTCCATTTGTTTTTTCCCTCCATCTTCCTTCCTTCCTTCCTTCCTTCCTTCCTTCCTTCCTTCCTTCCTTCCTTTCCTTCCTCTCTCTCTCTCTCTCTCTCTCTCTCTCTCTCTCTCTCTCTCTCTCTCTCTCTTTCCTTCCTTCCTTCCTTCCTTCCATTGTTACCTATGAATTGGTGTCCTATACATAATATATATAATATGGGCACTTGATAATGGTTATTTTTTTCCCTTCCTTCTAATAACATTTTAAGTGCCTACTCTGTGCCAGACACTGGGCTGAGTACATAAAGACAAAATCAGTGAAGTTGTTTGTTTTTGTTTTTGTGGGGAAGAGGCAAGCATAGAGATTTGCTCATAACTTTAGGGGGGAGGAGGAGGTATGTTTGCAATGCTAACTGCTTACTCTTTTATCTCTTGCCCTAACCCACCCACCTCCCAATTACCAATGGGTGCCAGAGGGCTCAAATAGAATAAGTATCTTCAGCAGCTTTCCTCTGACTTTCCTGTCAACTCCTCCTTCCATTTCCCCCCTCCAGATTTGAGGGTGACCTCCTCTTACCAGTCCCACCACTAAAGCAAGGAATTTAGGGACCTCTGCACCATTCAAACCCTCCACTGCACTCCCCTCTTCTTCTTAAGCCAAGTTCTTCATCCCTCTCCTCTTTTTCCCCCTGCTCTGATACACAGCAATTGCCACTCACAATACTTTGATGAGCAAGGAGTCATCAACTACAATCCATTTGGTAAGATTGAGGGCCACCCGGCCTCACCATCTGCCTTGTTTTGGGCACCATCCAGACTCCCTCAGGCTATTGCCATCTGACCTACTGATGCAACCAGAGGATTCCTGGGCCTTGAAATCCATCCTGCAGCCTACAAGTATTGTCTAAGGACTGTATCTCATTCTTATTTATCTCTCACAAGGCCTAAAATAGTGCTAAGCAATAAAAATTTTTATTTATGTTAACTTCTCTCCCATCCTCATGAGACCCACCTCCAACCCTCTCTCACCTAACATTTTTGTGGAGTGCTTATTGATGGTTGTGTCACCTTGGATAAATCATTTGACTTTAGTTAGCATTAGTTTTCCTCATCTGTAATACAGAACTAGTGGAAATAATCGGGAGACAGGAAGTGAAAATTAAAATTCAATTTTAAGACTAGGAACAGCCCCAGTTTTCTATCTGTATTCCTAGTTCTGGACACTTATAGTACATGCTGAATTTCATAATCTTTTTTCCCACACGGATTTTCTCTCCCTTTCCATTTTTTCAGACCATTCCTCCTAGATCTATTTCTATAATTAGATCTATTATATTATAATTATAATAGATCTATAATCTATTTCTATAATTTATAATCTATTTCTAGATTCTTTTATTCACGTGTCTTGCACTATCATTTGTTTATTTCCTGCCTCTTTACATTTCTCTATTCCAATTGATAATATTTATAAGGCATTTAGCACAGTGCTTGGTACATAGTAGGCACAATGTTTATTCTCTATTTTAATTTGCCTTTCCTTTTGTGCCTCAGTCTCTGTTTCTACTTCTTGGTCTCTCTTAGATCTCTTGGATTTGAGTGAAAAGGAAGTATATATTTCTCCTTAAAGACTTTCCTGAGACCAGTGGTCTTGGAGATAGGGAATTACCCTTGCCATTTGTCTCAGAAAGATTCTAGGGACCATCAATTACTTTAGCTTCTTAAGAATCAGTTAGTTAAGGACAAAGGGGAGGGAAGGAACCAGACAGAAGAGAAGACCTGTGAGCCCCAAACCCCACTCATCCTTCTAGGCTTGGCTTGAATGAGTTATTACCTTTTCCCTAAAGCCATCCCTCACCAACAAGCCCCCTCCTCTCTACTCCCACACCGGAATAGTCTGTACTACTCACTCAGTACTGATCAGATGCTGCTTCTAGGGAAATGGATATACTTAAGCCACCTACTGGGAGGGGGAACAGCAACACCAGCATATATTACATTTGGAATCAGAGCAGTTGGCATTCACCTTGCCCCTGCCATCTGTCTGTCACCTATGTGACCTCACAAGGACAATGTGAGATAGCTACTATGAGC
The DNA here is from genome assembly GCF_016432865.1 of Antechinus flavipes. NCBI lineage: Eukaryota > Metazoa > Chordata > Mammalia > Dasyuromorphia > Dasyuridae > Antechinus > Antechinus flavipes. Next base: position 203,146,184 of record NC_067401.1, read on the forward strand.
TACTACATGGGGCTTGGGCACCAGTACTACCATTTTACAGATGAGGAAAACTGAGGCTCAGATAGTCAAAGACTTAAAATTCAAAGTTAGGAGTAAGTAAGGCAAGTAAGTGACAGGTCAAACTTAATCTTGTTTTGAGTCTCAATTTCTACCTTTGTCATTCAACCAACTAGTCAGTTAACATTTACTAGGTGTTTATTCTGTTCACTGAGCTAAATGAAAGAAATGAGCTTGAAGAGAGAGGGGATATGTTGTTCTGTTTCTAAATCATTACAAATTCTAAAAATTCTGTCCAAATGATTCTAAATCTAAAATTCCATTTCTAATCTATGATCTTATCTAGATGGTAAGTACTTAGAAGGCAAGAACTGTGTCTCCCATAAGACATAAAGTGATTCTGGGTGCTCCTAATTGGGTAGTGTGCAAGATTTGGAGTCAAGAAGACTTGAATTTAAATCCAGCCTCAGAAATTTACTATCTGTGTGACTCTGAGTAAATCATTTAACCCTATTTGCCTCAGTTTCCTCATCTGTAAAATGAGTTGGAGAAGGAAATGATAGATTGCTCCAGTATCTTTGCCCCCCCCCCAAAAAAAACCCTCAGAGTAATGAAAACAATAAAAGCAACAATTTCCCTTCCAACCTCATCAATCTCACCTCCATTTTACCCTCAATCTAGTATTTCCATGGATCAATCCCAGGAGTTTTGTTACTGTTTGTAAGACCTTAGACAAGTCATTTAATATTATTTGGCATTAATTTCTTATTTGTGGTATGGGAGGAAGAAGAAATAACCAGAAGACAATAAAAATATTAAAGTTTATGATGGTTATAAATCTGTGAATTAAGTGTGGACATTTTTTCTAAGTTTGCTTAGTAGAAGGTTATAGAAGAACTATAAATATATATCAAATGAGAGGACAGATAAAGAGCAGAGACAGTTACAAGTGAAGAAATGGGTTTGTGTTTTCCCCTGACTCTCCTCCATTTACATTTTGACAGCCTACATTGCCCAGTCACTCACCTTGCCCTAGTCCAGAATTTTTAAGTCTTCTGTCACCCTGTAAAAGTGCTCCCTGCCTTGATGTGTCTGGAATAATCACTAATTTGCAACTTCTTATCTATTTCCTATATCTCACTCTGGCAAAATGAAGTCATAGAACTATAGGGTCATAAGTCATAGAATTCTAGAGTTCAAAGGAGACCTCAAAACACAGAATGTTAGGATACATGACATGGACTGCCAAAACCCAAAAAAACCTTAGAATATAGGATATCAAATCTTAGAAAATAGAATGTCAGAGAGAGAAAAGATCTGAGGAGCCACCATATATAGTATACAGCTTTATACTTTACAAATTCAATGTCTACTATCTAATTTGAAACTCACAATAACAGTAGAAGATAATAATATATAGAATTTATATCTACTTCTGTGTACTGTTATTATCCCCATTTTACAGCTTGAGGAAACTGAGGCAGAGAGAGATTAGTGATTGTGCCCAAAGTTATACATAGTCTGTGGCAGGGCAGAATTGGGATCCAAATGCAGGTACTCCAACTCCAAACCTAGAATTCTTTTCATTCAACTATATCTGAATCTAAAAATTAGTCCAACAAAAATGACACAAAACGGGAAGAAGAGGGGAGAAGAGACATCACAGGTGAATCTAAGAAGAAGCTTACTATGATGAAAAGAACTCTTAAGTTGATGGCCTGGGCAGTGTCTACTGCAGCCTTGGGCCAGTTACTAATGTTTTCAAAGCACTTAATACAGTGCTTGGCACATAGTAGGTGCTTAAGAAATACTTCTCCCTTACTTTCTCTTTCAGGGTTTCATTTTCTTCATTGTTCTCCAAGATTGATTCCAACAGCAAGACTGTTTGCAGACAAAAAAAGCATAGGGTCCCCTGGACTTGCCCTCCTCCCAATATCCCTTCCTTGACCAAATCCATGGCTCCCTTCTTTTCCCCTCCAGATCTCCATTCCTTACATTCCCAGTTTCATTGGCAAAGAGAGCTTCCCAAGATCACTTGGTCTTATTCAGCTTCGAGACCAGAATCAGAAAGACCTGTCACAGGAACTCTGTTTTGGTAGCTGCTAATTCATCCCAGCAGCACTAGGGAAACAGATGTCCTTATCTTCATTTACTTTATTTTACTGATGAAGAAACTGTCATTAAAAGACAGTAAATGATGGGCATTCAAAATCACATAAATGCCAGAGCTAGGAGGAGAATCCAGTCCTTCTGGTTTATCCAGCGGTCTTAAGTCATAATATACGACAGGGTTCAGGAATGGAAAAGTGTATATACGTATATAGCTGGATGGAGATGGAAGAATGGATGAGATATATAGATGACAGATAGAGGATGGATAGGTAGATGATATATACATATAAATACCAATGTATACAAATATATACACACATACTTATGTACACAGACGAATGTGTATTCTCAGTTTACATATAGGAAAACTGAGATCTGTGGAGGGAATGGGATTTCCCTTCTCCACCTTTGCTGCCAATCACACATCTAATGAGCACCAAAGCCAGCAGTCAAAACTAGTGCTCCCTATTCCAAATTCAGATCTCTTTCTACAGTACATTGTAGAATTTTCTCATTCCACATTCAACTGCGTTTGTGTTTATATCACTGATTTATTTGGCTGCTATCTAAATTTTTGTTTCTTTTCATGACGACTTGTTCATCTAATTATATATTTAGACAAAAAAGGAAATCTGCACTGAATAATCTGTGCACAATGAAAACTGTGTCTGGAATCAGAGAACCTGGGTGCAGATCTTCTACCTTGCCCTGGAGCTCCTCATTACACCCGTTAGCCCTCAGTTGTTTCATCTGCAAATTGTGGAGGTTGGACTACATCAGGGCATCAAATTCAAATAGAAAGAGGGTCACTGAATAGTACATGAGAATCCCTGCAGCTGCATCCTGATTTAGAATATCCCATAATTACATTATTTATGTTCTATTATATTTTCATTTATTTTACTAACTGCTTCCAAGATATATTTTAATCTTGTTCAGGAAGCAGTTGCAATTATTGCTGGGAAGAAGGAAGGGAAGAAGGGAAAAGGGAAGGAAGGAGGGAAGAAAGGAAGGAAGGAGGGAGGGGAGGAGGGGACAGAAGGAAGGAAAGAGAGAAGGAAGGAAGAAAGGGAAGGAGGGAAAGAGGGAGGGAAGGCGGGAAGGAGGGAGGAAAGGAGGGAAGGAAGGAAGAAAGGAGGGAAGGAGGGAAGGAGGAAAAGAGGGAGGGAAAGAGAGAAGGAAGGCGGGAAGGAGGGAGGGAGGGAAGGAAAGAAGGGAGGGAGGGAAATTGCATTTTCTTGATCCTACCTGCCACAGCCCTCAATGTTTGTTGACTAAGTGAATACCTTCAATTTTGGGGAAATGTAGGCCAATAGTCAATGTATCAAAAAAAAAAAATCTGGGAATATAGAAAAAATGGTTTAAAGTTCTCTTAAAGTGGCCTTTCTCTCCTTGGATCGGGACCCCTTGGGGATTTGGACAAAGATGAATTTCACCTGAGTAGCTAGAAATTCCATCCTCTGCCAAAACAACAGAACATCACATTGGAGTCCTGTAGAGGATTAGATTAGGTGATTTAGGTTCAAATCATTTTAGAACCTGAAACACTTTCCCAAACACATCCCAATTCTGTTCAAGATGTATCAAGAACCTACTATGAGAGGTACACTTGAACTTAGGTAGTAATTGAGTGAAAAAAATTAAACAATTTTCAAAGCACTGTATTAAGGCTAAAGACACAGTGAGAAAATTTTAAGATAGTTCCTGCTCTCAAGGAATCCATTTTCTAATGAGGTTTAACACTAAAGGTTTTAGCTGCAAGGCAGATGGAAAGGTTCTCAGGGTCATTAGGTTGCACATGATATGATGCATTTTGTTATTACAGCTACTTGGGGCAGTGGATAGAGTCCTAGGCCTGGGTTCAGTTCAAATTTAGTCTCAGATAATTACTAGATGTGTGATCCTGAGCAAGTCACTTCACATTTATTTTCCTCAGTTTCTTCATCTCTAAAACGGGTGATATCAGCACCCACATCCCAAAGTTGTTGTGAGAAGTGAAATACTATATGTAAAGCACAGTGCCTGGCACATAGAAATGCTATAGAAAATATGCTATTTTTTATTTTGCTGTTTCCAATATATATTTTAATTTTGTTCAGGAAGCAATTGCAATTATTGCTGGGAAGAAGGAAAAAGGAAAGGAAGGAAGGAAGGAAGGAAGGAAGGAAGGAAGGAAGGAAGGAAGGAAGGAAGGAAGGAAGGAAGGATGGAATTTATTATCATGTTCACTGATAAAAAATCAGTTTCTGAGAGTGAACCATTTGGCCGTGCCAAAGATTTTGGTGACAAGAGCTTTTTTCCCTGGGTCTCCTGTAGCTATGACTGCAGCGCCTGTAGGAGCAGTGGTGATACTATATCTCCACAAGGCTGCTTCCCACGATGATGGCTGAGGGGGTTGGGCTAGAAGCATTGTCCTTCCTAGGGCTCTTAAGTTTTAGGGTCCTAGGCTATCTCCAGCTGAGAGATCCTCAAGGGTCTGATGGGAGATATGGGCAAGGTACTGGTGATGGTCTGACTTGCCTGGCACTTCTTACCCTCCTATATTTCTTCACAATTCATTGCTGCTTCAGCTAGGCTGGTTTGTCTGCCCTATATGGCAGTTGGTTGGCAGCTAATAGAAATAAATAGTCCCCTGATACTGGGAGAGCCAAAGATAACTACAAAAACAACATGATCTATTGGGGAAAGAAGACTAGCTCTGGAGTCAGATAATCTATATTTAAATTCCACTGGTGATACTACCTTTTCAACCATGGACAAATTAAACCCTTAATCTCTGGTCCTCAGTTTCTTCATCTGTAAAATGAGGGGGTTCGAGTAGATGCCCTCTGAGGTCTCTTTCAGCTTTAATTTTATAATCCAGTAGGAGGAAGGCATATACACAAATAAAAGTTAGAATTTCTATGTCATTTCTTCTGTCCATATCCCATTTTCAGCACCAATAACTTGTTTAAATAGGCCATGCTAGAATTATTTTAATAGCATACAATTTCTTTTTCTCATTCTTATTCTATCTTATAGTTTTCTACTAATTTTTATCTTTGTTCTTACAAGTCAGGGATCTGACTTACATAGAAAGCTGTTTTAAGAATGACTCAGTAATGAATTGTTCCCTATCTTAAAATAGAATGAAGGAATGAATTATTGAATGAATGAAGTAGTTAATAAAGGAATAAAAAATTAATTTGTGTCATGCATTTTGCTAGGTGCTGTTCATACAACACAATATTGAAACAACTCCTACCTTCAAGAAGTTCACATTTTAGCAACATATATTGGGTATGGGTAAAAAGTGTTGTCCAAGGAAGAGAGTTTTAGTCTAAAGAGCTTCCCAGCTTGTGAGCAGAGCCACAGGACAGATTATTCCCCCATCTTTTCTAGTACCAATGGTAGGATTAATTTGAACCAGAACAAAAAACAGAAAGTGTGAAGTGGAGAGAGAGGAGGAAGGAGAATAGGAGTAGAGACTATATTCTTGTGGATAAGGCAAATTTCAAAGATGCTCAAGTAAGCCTTGGTTTCATGTTAGATGGCTGGAAGGAATATAAAACATGATCTACTACCAGCTATTTAATAATAAATTTCATCTGTTTGGTGCTTTCCATGTCTAGTAATCTGTTTCTTTTAACAAAGTATTCATGATGGATAGGCATGAGACTCTAGTGTACAAATAGAGTTAGTCCCACAGGATCTTTGGCCTTTTTATTCCTTATTTCTAATCCATAATTCACAATGTGTTTTTCGCCATTTTTACTGATTTCCACCTTTGGTTTGAAGTCATTCAATCGTAGTGTTTTGTTGAGTTCTTCACAGTACTTCTTTATCACTGACACCAATTTTAATTTCATTCAAAAGTTTAAATAATGTACACAGTTGTCATAACATGAAGTCCAAGGATACTCAACCACTCACTCTGTCACTCTCTAGACCAAAATGCCCTTATTAGAATGGAAGTTCAGGGGGAGTGGAGGGGCACTCTCTGTTAACATATCTGTATCCTCAATATTAATATAATGCTTGCCACAAAATAAGCACTTAATACGTACTTTTTCACTTGTTCAGAAGAGTTTGGCTTAATCATCTACACTATGCAAGAAAAATTAAGTGAATGAAAAATGCCTATTTAGATGAACAGAAAACTTTCAGAAAATCCTGGATGTATAGGAACTGATGCAAAATAAAGCCGAACCAGAAGAATGTCATATATAAAACAACAATAACATATGATCATCAAATTGTGAATGTCTTAACAATTCTCAGCAATACAATAATCTAAGAATTGTTTCTTTAAGATTCTTGACGAAAAATGCTATCCGTGGTCAAAGGACATGAACAAATGTCAAAGGACATTTCAGATGAAAAAAGTAAAGCCATCTATAGTCAATGGAAAAAATACTCTAGATCACTATTGATTAGAGAAATGCAAATTAAAACAGCTCTGAGATACCACTTCACACCTCTCAGATTGACAGGAAAAGATAATGATAAATGTTGGAGATGTGGGAAAACTGGGACACTAAAGCATTATTGGTGGAGTTTGTGAAATTATCCAGCCATTTTGGACAGAAATTTGGAACTATTCCCAAAGGACTATATTCTTTGATCCAGGAGGGCCACTATTGGCTCTATATCCCAAAAATATTCAGAGCAGCTCTTTATGTGGCAAAGAATTGGAAACTGAGTGGATGCCCATCAATTAGGGAATGGTTCAATAAGTTATGGTATATGAAAATAATGGAATGTTATTACTTTATAAAAAATGGTTAACAAATGATTTTAGAAAGGCCTGGAAAGATTTACATGAACTGATGCCGAACAAAACAAACAGAACCAAAAATACATCGGACACAATAACAGCAAGTTTGTTCAATGATCAACTATGAAAGACTTGGTTCTTCTCAGCAGTTCAGTGATCAGAGGCAATCCCAACAAACTTTAGATGGAAAACACCATCTGCATCCAGAGAGAGAACTATGGAAACAATGTAAATCAACACCTGCTGTGTTCACTTTTTTTTTTGGTGTTCCCCTTTTATTTTGATTTTTCTCTCAACAGGATCCATAAGGAAATGTGTAAAAAAAAAAAAATCAATGTACCTGTATAACCAGAAAAAAAAAAAAAGAAAATTCCTATTTACCTCCAGAGGTAAAACTAATGGAATCTGAGTGCTGGTTAAAGGAGGGAGGGAGGGAGAAGAGGAATCTTTCTCAACGTAAATTAATATGGAAATATATTTTATATGACTAAACATATATATAATCTATATAAAATTGTTTATCTTCTCAATGACAAAAGAGGTAAAAGAGAGCGAATTTTAAATTCAAAATTTAAAACTTAAAATTGTTTTACGTAAAATTAATTTTTTCAAAAAGAATGCCTATTTTATCTGCGAGTGAATTATAATTATGATAAATAAGGAACTACACAAAATAACTCAAATCAAGGATGTTTTCAGATAGTAAATAAATAATCAAACACTACTTCTTACCTATCAAGAATGAAACTAAGAACTGCAGATTGGGGATACAAAAAGAAATAAAATTAAATAAGTCATAATCTAATGGGAGAGAAAACATGCAAATAACTATCTACAAACAGGCTATATACACTAGAACTAAAGGGTGAGAAAGACTTCCTGCAGAAGTGAGATTTTAATTGGGACTTGAAGGAAACCAGAGAAATCAGTAGTCAGGTCTTCCTAATTCCAAAATGGACATTCTTTTCTTTTGGGTGGATTATAATCTGCCTCTTTGAAGGGCATATTAGAGATTGCTGACCTCAAAGATCTATTTGAATACAAGTTAGAACGGAATAAATTCTCAGAACAGGTCAAAAAGAGAACAATGAAAGAGGAGGGAAGGATGACTTCCACCTTGGGGGAATCCAAGAAGGCTTAATTTGCTTCAAACCAAGAGTGTGGAAGCTGCCAGGGCTCAGACATATCCAGAGATTCACAGATTGAATAACAATTAAGAAAGGGTATTAAAGATAGCCAGCATCACAATCCTCATTTCTTTATATTCACAGACTAACCTACTTTCACTATACCTAGGGTATCCTTGGACATAGTTCTTTCCCAACATGAGTACCATATAAGGCTGCTCACACCCACTCTCTTCACATCCCTGAAAAATCCCCTATCTCAAACCAATAACAACATTCTTCTAAACCCAAAGAACACAGTCATTAACTTAGGTAGCTACGGACCCAACCCCCCCACCAAATTCCTACTGGATTTCCTCCGTTCTGGAGACTCTCCAAACAATTCAAGTATTGCCATTTTATCCACCAGGGGGAGTCTCTCTGTGAGAGCAGATCTTGGGTAGGGGTATGAGGGGCAGACATTGAATATCTCCTCCTTTTTTAGGGCCTTTAGGGGCTTCCCTAATTCTCTGGGAAGATGGATACCTTCCTCCACCAATAGAAATTCCCCATCCCTAGAGGGACAGACATTCTCCCATCTACATAGCCAAAGAACCTAAGAACTAACATACCAAACCAGACATCCAGTGATTTCCCAAATGCAATCCACTTTCCCTGTTCCACTAGAGTCAGCTTTGCCTGCAGGGATGTTAGACATCTTTCTATGGTTAGCGTTACTAAATGTTGAGGCAAGGCCTTCCAAAGTTAATGAGAAGGGCTGAAGAGTCAAGAAGTGTAAGGGATGGACAATTTCAGAGGAAGGAGACTCTTCCCTCTTACTGAGCACCTCCTCCCTCCCCCAGCCTTGGAGTGGGGCAGTTCTTAGTCTGGTTCACACATGTGCTAGGAAGATTTATCTCTAGCTGAATTCTCAGTCTCCTCCCCCTAGTCTCTAGTTCGTATATACACACACACATACACAGAGAGACCCACACACACAAACACATACATGCCTTTTAACCTCTGACCTGGACTTTCAGGGTAGGGAAGACATAAATTCAGAGGCCGAAGTAGCCTGACCTTATGACTCTTGTCCCTTCACCTTCCCTTGCCCCCCACCCCTCCCGCTCTCCTCCAACCTAGCATTAAACTTAAAACAAAAGAATTTAAGTGGACTGGGGAGTAGGGGTGTAGAGAAAGGAGGCAGTGGAGTCGAAAACAGTGGTTGGAAGTTGGTTAGCTGGAGGTAGAAGGGAGTCCAGCGCCCGGCAGAAGTGGAGCCCATGCTTGGGATAGGGTCAGAAAAGAGGAAGGGTCTATTAAGGAGTGGAAACACCCCAGTAAGCATGCCCCACGGAGGAGTTCATGAAGGAGGGGAAATTGGAGGGGGGGGCGGAGAAGGAGAAACTGAGAAAGCAAAAGTATCTGATGATTTAGGATGCGGATAAGGATGCGGGGTGCATTAGGGAACATCGAGGGGAGTGCATAGGAGCTGGGGAAATCTGGGGAAATGAGATAGAGACAGAGGCACACAGGGCGAGCAGTGTATGCAAGGATTTCCCGGGGTGGTGTGCGGGAGCACAGACTTGAGGCTTGCCCCTCCCCTCCAGCCTGAGCCATCCGAGTTGGCCCGGGAGGGGCCGCGCCCTCAGGGAGAGCCTTTGTGCCGGGCGATTCTTCAGCCGGAACTGGCCTCTCTCTAATCCGCCCACCTCCGGCTCCGGCCGCTGAAAGGGATTCCCCTCCCCCGCAGACCCCAGAGCAATGTCCAGGGGGAGAGGGAAGGCGCGGCGTTCCCCTAACCGAGGGTCACCTGGCTCAGGCCTCGAGCTACTTTGCCCGGCTCCATCACCTCTTTAGTCTGGTCAGGGAGAGATCAAGGGACACTTGACAGAGGGACTTTGCTATTTCCAAAGCATTAGAAATTGACTTCTTAAGTGTCTTGTGCCCCCCCCCCCCCGGTCACCACTCCCCCCGGAATTTACCTCCTATTTCCCTATCCCATCTACTTTTTCAGGGGAGTACGAAGTCCCAGCCAACTCCCTGGAGTCGCTAGGTACTTAGCTAATCAGGCAGCATGGGGCCAGCAGAGGTCACTATGAGTACACACTCTATAGGGACTTCCCTGGGGGCTCTGGGGTGAAGGGAGGGTGAGGAGGAGGTTAAGTCCGGAGGTAAAACTGTGTGGTCTTTGCTCCACCTGCTAATACACCCCAGTTCCCCTAGCTTCCACAGCTCCTGCCTCATTACTACGGCTCTCCCTCCTCCCCTCTTCCCTCTTCCCCCCCACTATTACCCCTGAGAATGATGGAGAGTTGCCTCAGACCAACAGACCAGCACCGAGGGTGGCAGAGGTACCCTGGTGAGGGCAGATTGCCAAGGACGGAAGCATAAAAAAAAAAAAAAACCGGGAGGGGGAAGGAATTTACTCCTAGGAAAACACTGCAGCACCTGGAGAAACAGGAGCTGGGGGTGGGGGAAGAACTGGGGAGGGTGGTCGCTCCAAATCTTGAAAACCTGAACCCAAGAGAAGCGATAATTCACAGAAGTGTCTTGCTGCCTTCTGCCTTCTCCCCACCCCCCATCCCTCACAGCCTTTGGTTTCAAAGGCAGACAAACAGCGCACTGTACTGCTATGGCATCTCCCTCTCTAAATCTTCCTGTCTTCAAGTTCTTGTAACATGAGCCATTGGGGAGCTGACCCTCTCTCCCAGGGCTGAAGGGGACAAGGCAGGGGAGAGAGAAAAGAGGGGGTGGGGAAAAATGGATTCTTAGTGCCCCGTCCTCAACTCTCCATTCTTTGCAGTCCTACTGTTATGCAGCTGTCCCCTTCCCTCCACATCTTACACCCACTCGCTAGAAGGACTTTTTGTTTCACTCCATCCCAAGGAAGCCAACTTTTGCCACCGATTTGGCCACTAGGGTAAAGGAATCGGGCTTTATCCTGTACCGAGATGTATGTGTGTGGTAACACGTGTGCATTTATAGGTACCTGTCATCCTGGATGTATATAGGCATGGGGGACGGGTAATCAGACAGGTTTAAAAATTCATTCTTTTTACAAGGGACATGATTGAAAGGGACCAAATTCACAAGAGTCAAGATATTTCTGAAAGAAGCAAGAAATACTAGGATTGGGAGATGAAGGTAAAGGTAGGAATTAGATTTAAGTTCGGGACTGAACCAGGCATAAGGTTAACGACTGGGAGTGTGAATATAGATTTAGGATTGGAAATGAGGGTAAACATAGAATTAGGGTGAGAAAAGGTGGGAATAGGAAATGGACGAGTTATAATAAATTCACAATTGGGGTAAAAATTAGAGGTATTTTATGTGATAGTGCCGGGACAGTTAGGGGTGAAAGAATAGTGAAAGGTTAAGAGTCGGGTAAAGTTAGAGATGGGGGTGAGGATAATTTAGGTTAGGGAAGGAATTGAGAACTGTGACTAATCAACAAACATGTAAGGACCTGATAGAAGACAAGCATTGTGTTTAAGTCCTGGGGATACAAAGAAGGAAATATTACAATTCCAATCCTCAAGAAGCTCATTCTAAGGTAAAAGTAAAAATTTGGATTTGGGATAAATACAGTCAGAGTGAAGGTGAAGGTTAATCTAAAGCTGTAATTATTGGCTGTCCATCTTCCTACTAGGAATGCTGGTGGGCAAGTGTGGTTAAAGGGAGGGAATTCATTCACTAAGAGCATCAAAGGGCATATATAGGAAGTCTTCTGACTTAGTTTTCCTATCAGACAAGGGGCTTTAATGCTTCAGGAGAGATTCCAAACCCTCTCCTTAAGAATCTTGGTCCCTGGGTCTCCTCATTCGAAAGGCAGGAAGTTGACCGAGTCAGTAATTATCTTTCAGAATTGTTCTCTCTTCGGAAGGAAAGGAGGGAGGGAGGGAGGGAGAGAGAAGGAAAAGAAAGGAGGGCGCAAAGAAAAATGGAGGGAAAGAAAAAAAAGGAAGGGAGGAGAGAGAAGAAAGATGGAAAAGTGAAAAGGGCGAGGGAAAGGAAAGACAGACAGCCTCTCTCTCTGTGTCCCTGTGTCTCCTTGTCTGTGTCCCTGTGTCTCTGTGTCTCTGCCTCTGTCTTTGTGTGTATGTATATGTCTCCCTGTCTCTTCTCTCTCTCTCTCTCTCTCTCTCTCTCTCTCTCTCTCTCTCTCTCTCTCTCTCTCTCTCTCTCTCTTTCTCTCATCTCCTTTCATTCTCTCTCCCCTTTCTCCTCTCTGTGAGAGCTGATGCAGTTAATTGGAGCTTCTTGAAAGTGCACATTAACACACAGAGAGCCAAGGAGACGTCTTGGCAGCGAAATATCATTATCACTTCTTGAGCTCCAGCCAAAATCCCCTCGCGGTCAAAACACAAGTCTTTAAACTAAACAATTAAAGATTTGTGCAAGTGTTGCTGCCATGAGGTATCAGCCTGGGAGCAGCTCCCCCCGCCAGTGTCAGCATAAGTTAACAATCTGCTCTGCTGGGGGAGCCAGGTGATAGGCTGAGACCGACACCCCGTGAAGCGGCGGGCCGAGGGAGTGGGAGAAAAGTCTCAGGCGGAACTGTGGCGTACAGACTCTGGGGAGAGGACTGTCACCTCCATCACCCCCACTCTCCCTCCTCAGCCTCCCTCCCGGAGCAGCGGAAACAAGGGGCTGGTTTCCCCAGAAGAAAGGAAAGCCCCAGTGTCCCACCCCTTCCTTAGGCAAAAAGAAATGGATTGGGCAAAAAAGACTCATGGTACTTCCCCATCCCCACCCTGACCTTGCCAGCTACCCATTAACTTGGCATACAGGGAGTTCCTGTTTCTTACCAGGGTCACCAAGATCAGCTGGTCTATCCAACCTTCTCCATGATAGCTTTCACATCCAGAGACTGGTAGGATTTTTTTAAGTTTTCAGTCTTTGCCTTACCCGAAATAGTAACTACAATATATAATTTCTTAAAAAGTAACATTAAATCCAAAAGAATACTAGCAGGATAGTGATTTATCTCAGGATCATTTCTATCTGAACATCAAAAAAAGAGAAAAGGAGACCATGATGATAATGACGATCCTTACAAATATAATAGGATTGTAGTTGTGAAACTGGAAGGCACCTCAGAGGCCAGTTAATACACCCAACTCATTTTAATGAGGAAAAAATTTGATCCTTGAAACAGCCTCGAGAGGCAAGAAAGGCAAAAATGTTTATCCTCATTTTACAGATGATGAGCCTGGGACTCACTAAAATTAAGAAGTCTAGCAAGCAAGTGATAAAGAAAGTCCTCTCTTCTGACTCTTCAGTCCATATTCTTTTCCATGGCAGCATGCTGCTTCTAAATCCAGGGAGAGGACCAAATTGTTGGTTGACACCCTTCCCTTGGGTAATCCCAATGTATCCATAATCTTTATGTCAAGGTTCTTAGCCATAGGCTCTTTGCCAAAATCTATCCCAGCCCCACCCTCTTCCTTCACCTATCAAAGTATTCAGTGTTAAAGTGAGCTGAGCATTCATCATATTAGTGGACAAATGGATTTTGGAAGCTGTCCTCACCTCAGTAATGGAGGCATCATGGCCTAAAGAATGAAGGAAGGAAGGAAGGAAGGAAGGAAGGAAGGAAGGAAGGAAGGAGAGAAGGAAGGAAGGAAGGAAGGAAGGAAGGAAGGAAGGAAGGAAGGAAGGAGAGAAGGAAGGAAGGAAGGAAGGAAGGAAGGAGAGAAGGAAGGAAGGAAGGAAGGAAGGAAGGAAGGAAGGAAGGAAGGAAGGAAGGAAGGAAGGAAGGAAGGAAGGAAGGAAGGAAGGAAGGAAAGAAGGAAGGAGAGGGAGAAAAGAAAGGAAGGGGAGGGAGAAAAAAGGAAGGAAGGGGAGGGAGGAAAGAAAGTAAGGGGAGGGAGGAAAGGAAGGAAGGGGAGGGAGGAAAGGAAGGAAAGGAGGGGAGGGAAGGAAGGGAAGAAGAAAGAAGGGAGAAGGAAGGAAGAAATGAAAAGAAAAGGAGTGTAGAAGAGGAGAGAAAAGGAAGAGGAAAATGGGGGGGGGGGAACTACATAGACAGATACCCATGTCCCTATTGTAGATAATTGTATATGGAGATAATCATCCTAGTGAGCTTCTCTGCATGTTTGTGAGCACATACAACAAACAACAGTAGCAAGGACAGTGAACATCTCCCATCACAAGTCCAAACAACTCCTTACAAATGTAGAACATTTCAACAAATCAAATGAGTTCGGGAAGGAGGGTGTATGTGTTGGGCAGGGGACTGGGCAAGTGGCTGATTCACAGAATCAGCATTTCTTCTTAGAGTTCCAGTGTCTCCTAGAGAGCTGAGCAGGCAAGAGCTCTTGTCTCTGACCTGTTCCCTCAAGAAAAGGCTAGAATTTGCATTAGGAGTTCCTTCTTAGGCACTTACCCCCGGGGCAGTGGGCAGAGGTTCTGAGCTCCCTACCTGGGATCTCTTCCTTCTCCACGCCCAAGCTGCATCCTGCCCAGATGCCTTTGGTCTCCATCTATAGTTCCACCATACCCCCCAAATCCATTGTCCCTCACCAGTTCCGACTACAGCTTTCCCCCCTTCTCCATCACTCAGCCGAGGGCTGACAGCCCTCAGTTTGCCTGGTTATTTCCGACAAGTGGTATTTACAATAAACTTTGTTTGAACTTTTGTCTAAGTGATAATAATAATAACACGATAATTATACGGAGTATAACGTACATCCAGCTGTACTTAATTAAGGCTGTAATTTCACTAAGGGTTTCTGGAAACAGAATAAACCACAAGCATTGTACCATCAGTACCCCTGCACAGGATTACAGCCGAACAGGAGCTGGGTTGGCTAGAGGAGAGGCCTCCCAGCAGCAGAAGTCCCAAGGAGAGCCCACCAGGCTCTAGCTTCTGGAGGATGGAGTTTTCTCAATAACGTAATGTGCAGGAGGTGTAGCTAATAAACCCACAACCCAGAGCAGGATAGACTGCTGAGATTAGGAGTTGAGTATCATTACTGAAGCTGAAACTTTTCAGAAGAGTGCTAAATAAATGCTTTTTTGATTCGTTCATGTATTCATTTAACAGATACAAAGATTTCTTTTACATTTTGCAAAATTCAAAGAAAAGCATTTTTTCTCTTGGTGATATATGACCTTGGACATTGTCTCTACTCTTGGTGATATATGACCTTGGACATTGTCCCTATTGGGCCTTAATTTCTCCTCTGTAAAATGAAAGTGTTAAACTAAGGGAACTCTAACTTTCTAGGATTAGTTAAGGCTCTGTTTTCAGAAAAGTCATCCCAATCTAATATATCTTATCACCTTCCAATGCCTAGCTATGGCCTGCCTACCTGCGTTCTCATAACCACTGGATAAAGAATCATAGATTTTAGAGGTATGCATTTTCTAGATGAACATAGTCAATAAATGTGAGATCTATGTTTTGAACCTATTTCTTCTGATTCCAGACACCAGGATCTTTCTCTGATAATGATTTCTCTTAGTCCAAAATCAATCTCTTCTTTCGAGCTTGTGGAAAAGCAGGATTAGAAGGGTTAACAAAGGAACTGGTTTTAATTGTCAAAAAGGGATTGGGGGTAGAGGCGGGGAGGTTGAGAGAGAAGCCATCTAAAGAGATGCAGAAATATTCCTGGGTAATAAAATATCCCCTTTTCAGTGTCAAAGTTAATGTTCCAGGCCTCAGGTAAAACTGGGTTCTTATCAGCAAGTAACTATCCCTGGAGAGGTCTGGGCTGAGGATTGGAGACTGGAGTGGCTTCTCTCTCTCTCTCTCTCTCTCTCTCTCTCTCTCTCTCTCTCTTTCTTCCCCCTCTCTTTCTTTCTTTTTTTCTTTTTCTGGGAAAGGAGGGGCCAATAGTCCAATTTGGAGGCAAAAATCTCCCAAAGAGGTAAAGTTCTGTACTGGGAAGTGGGGAAGAAGGTCTAGACAGTGATAAATACATGGGCTGTGAGAAAAGAGGTTTGTAAACCTTAAAGGGCTACATAAATGTGAGCTATTACTTTTATTATTATTATTATTAATATTAATGGAACACGGTCTAACAAGCTATGAAACTAGGGGACCATACTATAACGCAGTCTTTGTCAAGGTTCTCCCCATCTGTCTCTTTGTCTTTTATGAAAGGCATTCTGGCGTGATGGAAAGAGCACAGGCCTGGGCATGGGGAAATCTGGGCTCTAGCCCATTAATTTGCTGTGTGACTTTGGACAAAGTATCCTGAGCCTCAGTTTCTTCACCTGTAAAATGAGAGTATTTGAAAAAATGGTCTCTAAGATCCCTTCCAGATTGACTATTCTCCTAGCTCTTTCTCAGGTCCTGCCCTTCTCTGTTTCTCTGATTCTCTCTCTCTCTCTCTCTCTCTCTCTCTCTCTCTCTCTCTCTCTCTCCTTCTCCCTTTGTACTTTATTCTTTCTTTTCTATCCCCTCTCTGAATCTTTTATTTCTGTATCTTTTTGTCCTGCCAGAAGCCTTCTGGGACTGACTCCTTGAGTAGTGAAAAGAGAACTTCAGTTCTAGTTGTGAATCCCAGCCCAACAGAATCACCCTCCCACTTAACCCCACCATCAGTACTTAATCTTGCTTCTTTTGACACGATCCTCTTCCCACACCCATCTTTCCCAATGCCAACATACACACAGAGCTGAGGAGGAGGAGGAACACACTGGGCTGGGAATTGGGAGATTTGGGTCCTGGTCCCAGAACCATTACAGGGAGGGGCTGAGGGCTCTCTGGCCCATCTCCTCCATCAACCTGCCCCATATCAAACAACCTCAACATGTAGCATTCTGCCCCCTTCCTCCCCATTTATGCCTCCCACCCTCTCCCCACCCTTCCCACGTTCCTTTAAGAATCTGGGTGGCGTTGGTTCCACCTCAGCGTTCGGAGCTGGACTTTCCTTTTCTGGGATGACTGCACCTGAGCATGATGGATTATACCCAACCCCTCCCTAATTTAATTAGCAATGGGCACCATAATTCCTAGTTATGGCTCTAATGATGTGACATGGGGCAAATCATTTTATCTCTCTAAGCCTCAGTCTTCTTGGCAGTAAAATGAGAGAATTGACCTAGATCTTGAAGATGCCTTCTCTTGCTGAGAGTCTATTTCTATTCTAGGATTTACCAATTTATCCAAGTGTATCCATGTTTTGGGGGTGGCTCCTGGTAGACATCCATCTGGGTGCCACCAGACAGGTACAGGTGTGGGATTCGGCTACGACCTTGCTTATCTTGCACATGCACATCTTCACAGGCCTACGGGCACACACGCACACACATGCAAACTCAGAGCCAAGCTGTGACAGTGCCATGCACGGCCCCTTGTCGGCACTGGGCCCCAAACACTTCGGAGTGTGCCAGCACTGAGGCCGTGGTGACTCTGACACTGCCAGTGGTTTAAATATAGAGCTTCATACGCAAGAAGGGACTAATTTTAGCAGGAATGTGCTCGAAACTTTCTGAGAGTTCTGTTTTCTGGCTGTTTGCTCCGTGCTCATCGTTCTGATGCTGGAAGGAAATAAGCCTGGTCCTTTCCACAAATGGTGGCTCTTGGGTTCCAGATCTGATGGGTTTATTTCCTTTCCAGAAGGTTCCAATGCCCCCCCTCTACTTGCCTCCTTCCAATCTCTGACCTTCCTTTTGGGGCCAGTCTTGGGCAAAACTGTTCAAAGGGGAAAACTGTTTTCTGTGTTAACTACCTCTCCTTTGCCTGCATCTCTTTTCTTTCTTTTAGCAGATCCTCCCGTCCCCCACAAGCATGTTTCCCCTTCCTGTCAAGGAGGAAAATAAATAGATAGACTAATTCACAGTAAGATGTAAGGGCATTATAAATCAGAGGCAGCCTGGGCTTGGAATTACTCATCTTCCTGAATTTAAATCCAATCTCAGTCACTTACTAGCTGTGTGACTCTGGGCAAGTTACTTAACTCTGCCTCAGTTTCCTGATCTGTAAGGTGAGATGAAGAAAGAAATTGGAAAATCACTCCAGTATCTTTGTAAGGGAGGTCCCAAATGGGAATTTGAGAATTGGAGAGGACTGAAAAATGGCTCAGTATCAATTTAGATCTGGGAGAGACCTTAAGGATCATTTGATTCAAACCCTTTATATTTATTGATGAGGAAAATGAGGTTTCAAAGAAAGATAAATATTTTGGCTAAAATCATGTATGTTGAAACCAACATGATTATCCTTCCCAAGAGTATTTGCATCTTAAAAAAGGACCACAGGGAGAGGGCAAGATTTAAGTGAAAGGAGGACTGAGGACGTTTGAAGACAGAGGTATACTCCAATTGATCCTCCAAATCACATTCTGTAAATGACAGCTTACTTTGGCCCTAATGCTTGCTCCCAATTCCTGCTACCCTATTTCTCTAACCGAAAGCCTTGGGGCAAGCCCCTCCCCTTATTCTAACATTTCCAACCTTCTTAGCGTTCATATCTGCTCTCTCTTTTTTCCCCACTTTTCTCAGCTAACCCTTTCCTTCCCTTCCCTCCCACCCCTACCCCAGTCTGGAAGCTCTGATATTCAACGAGAAACTACCACTTAAAAAAAAAAAGAAAAGAAAAGAAAAGGAGAAAAAAAAAAGAGAGAGAGAAACAGACATCAAATGCTCTTCCCGAAGCATTTTTGTCTGTTCTTTCAGCAGGCTACAGGAAAATGCCCATGTCTCCCCACGGGTCTGTGTTACAGCTCTGCGTGGTTGTTGTGCTTGAGTGTGAGGACGGGTTCCTCGTAATGAGGATTAGAATAGTAACGAGAAGGATGACACATTGTAGCTAGAGAGCAACAGATCTCCAAGGAGCGGTGAGCCCACCCCAGCTTGCTGACTGGCCTCGCTGCTGCTCTGAAAGCATCTTTGGGGAAGGGTGACAGATGCTGATCCCTATTAAGCCAGCCCGGGATCTTCACTCGGCAAATGTCCGACTCCAGGCCTCCTGGGGGGATTCGGCAGCCAGACTGAGAGAGCTGCAAAGTCCAGGGCCTGTCATGCGGACTAGCCCTGGTCTGTGTGTGTGCTGTGGGAGCCTGCAGCGATATTCACGGTCCAGACTTGGGGAGACCGAGGGAGAAGAGAGGGGAGGGATACAGGTTTCTTGGAGATATGTCCGTCTGTCTGTCTTGGCATTTTAGGTATCTACTGCCATTTGCTAACTTTTTAAATGAGGAAGTACATATCTCCGTGTGCAGTGTGTGTGTCAGTGTATGTGTGTACATATGTATGTATATATATGTATTGTGAGAAAGAGGGGAGGGAGATTTTCCTGGCCTATTATCTATTATTATCACACAATTCTTTCCTTAACAATCTTTCTATAAAAGGGAAGTATATTGTTCTGAAGAAAACCCTCAGAATAACCACGTTCAAATGTGATTCTAATACTTTGAATCTATGAGATGTTGAACCAGTCCCCTCAGCTTTATGAAGCTCTGGTTCTCCATCTGTCAAATGAGAGTCAAAAGAAGGTATTGTCTATTTTAAAGGACATTTGAAGGAAAGTCAAGAAGATCTGGATTCAAGTTCTGCCTAGGACACATACTAACATTATTAAACCAGGGCAAGTCATTCATTCCTTTGGGGATCCAGGCAACTCTAAGTCTAAAAATGACAGCATGGTTAAGATGCATGGATTCAGTAATTTATTGTATCTGTAAAATTGAAAGCGTAGTGTAGAAAAGCAACATAGATAGGGGAGAGAGAGAGAGAGAGAAATATATATATATATATATATATATATATAGAGAGAGAGAGAGAGAGAGAGAGAGAGAGAAATATATATATATATATATAGAGAGAGAGAGAGAGAGAGAGAGAGAGAGAGAGAGAGAGAGAGAGTGAGAGAGAGAGAGAGAGAGAGAGCCAGAGACAGAAAGAGAGACAGAAAGAGACAGAGAGAGAGAGAGAGAGAGAGAGAGACAGACAGACAGACAGACAGAGAGAGAGAGAGAGACAGAGAGACAGAGAGGAGAGAGAGACAGAGAGAGAGAGAGAGAGAGAGAGAGAAGAGAGAGAGAGAGAGAGAGAAACAGAAGAGGGAGAGAGACAGAGAAACAGAGAGAGAGACAGAGACAGGAGGGAGAGACAGAGAGAGGAGGGAGAGAGAGACAGGGAGGGAGGGAGGAACTAGTAGGATCCTTTCCATAAAAGGGAGAAGGAAAAGGTATCAGGGATTCTTAACTTGGGGTCCATGAACTTGTTCCTAAAAATATTTTGATAAGGTATTTCCTTTGAAATGCTACTTATTTCATTTTATGCATCTAAAAGCATAAGAATATATACAACTGAAATATTTTTAAATTAATTTTTATTATGGCTTTCTTAGACTGACAAAAGAGGCCATGGCGCAAAGAAGATCAAGAACTCATGCCATTGTTTGTTGTTCAGTCATTTCAGAACCTTCATAACCCCATTTGGGATTTTCTTGACAAAGATACTGGAATGGTTTGTCATTTCCTTTTCCAGCTCATTTTACAGATGAGAAAACTGAGTGACTTGATCAGACTCACAGCAAGTAGATGTCTGAGGCTAGATTTGAACTCATGGAGAGGAGAATTGCTGATTCCAGGCCTGGCTCTCAATCCACTGTACCACCTAGCTACTGTTTGCCCTCCTGCCACAGGATGACAGATAATCACATAAATGTAACCACTGAACACCAAAAGAAATTTAGCACCTCTTCTGTGCATCTGGGTAGTAGTGGTCTTTGATCCTCAAGGTCAGACGTTTTTGCAAGTTTGACTCTCTTCATCTGCCAGCTTTGTCTAGCCCTCATTGCTGCACAGTGTCCTCTGGAGCCCATGTATCTGAAGCTCTCTAGGATAATGGATAGAGTACTGAACTTGGGAGTCAGAAAGGCAAAGTTTTGAATCCTGCTTCAAACACTTACTAGTAGTATGTCCCTGAGCAAGTCATTTAACAGCTTTAAAATAAGAGATATGGATTCAGTGATCTCTAAGACTACTTCCAGCTTTGAATTTATTTGTCTTAAGATCTTATGATCCTACCTACACTGTCATCTTTGAACTAGACTGAAAAGCCTCAGTCACTAGTGCTGTACTTACATCCTATTTATATTAGACCAACTTCAGGGGCGCAAGATGCCCTTTCCAGCAGTATCCCCACTGAAACTTCGGATGGGTGAGTTCCTCTTGTCTACTAACGCCAATACAGGCAGTCACTCTCAAGATTTCAGGTAAAAAGGAAATAGTTTCCTCCTTTCTCTCCTCCTTCTTCCTCCTACCCCCCACCAAAGGTCAGGAAGGGCTCGAGGCTAACAGCCTTCTAAGCCACCGACCTACTCCTGAGCTCTCTCTTAAAAAACTACTCATTTCAAAAAAATTCATACTCACTGGCATTCCCCTCTCCCACCTGTACAGCTCTCCCCCGTGATGAAGGACCACCCACATCCCACACTTGCAACTCACACACAACACAGGGTTCATTCATCATTATCACCATCTTCATCATTATTCACACACTCAGATGCATTCGCACTCTCACTGGGGCACCTCCCCATATTGACATACACTATCACCCAGACGCAGATATTTAGACACACATGTGCTGTTCTGTTGAGCACACTTTCTTAGGGTCACATCCAGGCACAACACTATAACTGACCCACAAATATACAAGCAAAATTAGACAGGAGGACCCGCCTATTTGTATATGTCCCAAAGTACACAACCAAACTCAAACGTGAAGGGCCATTAGAATGAGGGCTTCTAGGCTCAGCTCATGTCTGCTCCAGTCCCCTGAGGAGGGAAGCCCCCAAATGTTCCTGTTTTCTGGTCTTCTCTACCTCCCCTCCCCCCAGCTTCCAAACCCGGGTCTCCTAGCTTCTGCCTCTCTCTCTCTCTCTCTCTCTCTCTCTCTTTTCCCCCCTCTCTCTGTCTTTTTCTCTTTAAATAAACAGAGCCTGTTGCTGAGGGCCCTGTAGTGTTTCCTGGAGAGTCCACATTGCCACCTGTTGCTATGGAGAAGCCTCTTTATCACAAACATTGGGTAAACAGCTGCTGCCGGGAGCCCCTTTCTGCCGGCCAGGGGTTTATTTGGAGAAAGTCAATAAGGAAAAATAAACATTCCCGGCCTTGTGTATATAGATCCTTGGGACTGGTCCACAAGTCGTCCAAGCCTCTCAGTCCTGCCAGTTCCCCAGAGGGCCCAGCGGCTTCAGGCCTGCTCCCCACAATCCCAAACTTTCCCCCCATCCGGAGCCTGGCTGAGGGAAGGGGCAGGACAGCCCTCTACCTAGAGCCAGCTGAGGACCACACCAGGAAGCCAAGCCATGCAGCAGTGAATGTTCAACTTATACCTCCCTGCTGCTGTGTCCCAGCCTTGGGAAAGGGCAAACAGGGCAAGCTTCCTCCTCCCCACTGCTATTACTCCAGGGTACATGTCCTACTGTCCTTAGGGAACTGGGGATGGATGGGAAGGGATGCCATGGAGAATAAATCCCTGACCAATCTGGGCACAACCCAATGCAATTTAAGTTGGCTCTCACTCGTGAGGCGGGGTGCTTCTTTTTGCCTTTTTGGCAACTATGTTCAGTGTGGTTCAGGACTGCAAACATTGATGGACTGCCTCCCACATGCTCAAGGGCCTGGAAGGAAAGAAAAAATACAGAACCTGCCCTTGAGAAGAGTCTAGCTGAGACATTAGTGGTGCCCAAGGTCACACAACTAGTAAATGTCTTGGGTCACATTTGAACTCAGGTCTTCCTGACTCCAGATCTAACTGCACCATCACAAGTTGTGGAGAAGGTGCTTATGCTAGGCCTAGAATCTATTCCTATTAAGTTATATAAATAATATTGTAGGAGTGTAGAGAGAAAAGTCAGCATGGGACCAAGGAGACCCAGCTTCATGGATGGGAGGGTGAGATTTGAAATGTATTTTGAAGGAGTGGAAATATTTACATAAACCTCTTGGAGAGGAAGGAAGAAGAGGAGGAGGAGGATTTTGTTTGTAGCTCCCTTATATATTTATTATATATTCAGAAAGCATAGTCTAGTTATTTGAATAAATGATTTCTCCTCTACTAAAATATAAGCTTGTGCAGCTAGATGATACAGTGGATAGAACAACAGCCCTGGAGATGGAGAACCTGATATTTAATACTTACTTGCAAGTCACTTGACCCCACTCACAAACAACTGTAAACTTCTTGAGGACAGAGACATTCCCTTATTTATCTTTGTATTTCCTTCTATATCTAAAATATACTTTTTTGTACATATAAAGAAATAGTTGTGGAATCTGAATTGAACAAGTGACTTATATTCTCTGATTTTCATTATAGTCCCAGTGCAGTGGTTCTCAAACTTTTGTTTTCAGTATCTTTATCCTATTAAAAATTATTGAGGATCTCTCCAAAGCGTTTTTGTTTATCTGGATTATATTTATAGACATTTACCATATTGGAAATAAAAATTATTTTTGAATTTGTAGACCCTTTAAAAGGGTTTCAGAGATCCCCAGGATTCTCTAGACCATAACTTTGAGAATCACTGTCCTAGAGTGTTGCCCAGGACAAGGTTAAGTGATGTGCTCAGGGTCACACAAGAAGTCTCCCATACCAAATCTCCCTGTCTCCAAGGTTTCTATCCATCCCAATTTTACTTCTTTAGCTGCATCTTATACCTAGAATAACTGAGAAGTGTGAGAATATAACTGGAACCAGGTCTTCTCATTGATTATGGGCCAGAGATCTCTCCATCTTCCCAACCCTTTCTCTGAGTTTTCTGACAAGGCTTCCCTTCAAAATCTACAATACTCCCTTTATTATTTCTCACTTGAGGTTATAACTTTCTCTCCCATCAAACATGGAGGTGAGGGGCAGAAGAGCAATGAAGAAATCTTACTGTGATCTCCTCAAAATCCTTGATCCTCATGCAACCAGGGATGCCCAGCAAGTTAGAAGCTCCAAAAAGGAAGAATACCAGAGGTGGGGTATAGACTCCCTAATGGCCACACCTAGCCCGGTTGGGTCTGTCTGTTGTCTGGGTCTTTAATGAGAGCCCCTGCCTGCTTCTGTTCCAGGCACATGCCCTTAGCCCCAGAATCCCTCCTGCCGACCTGCCCCACCCCACTTCAAGGAAGCACTAAGGGGGACAGGATCCCCACAGAGCTGAGCTCTACATATCAGGGACTGGGAATTAACATTCCCAGGCTGTAATTATACCTTCCTGCGGGTGACACCTCCAGAAGCATCTTTTTTTTAAAAGCAGGTAAATTGAAGGCTTATGGGATTGTGGGGAAATGGTTTATTTTTAGCGAGATCCCCACACCGCCCTGTGATTGCCAGTGCCCCAGTTAATCACTCAGGCGCCAGTGGCCTGTAGAGGGGGTTGGGGGGCTGGGAGGTGAGATGAAAGAAGGGATCTTTGGGGCACAAACCGATGAGGTGGGCAGAGCAAGTATATTGGAAAGAAGAGCAAGTAAGGATCCTCTCTATGTAAGAATAATGGAAGGAAACCATTTATAATCAATGGCTGGGTAGAAAATATTATAGGAGATTGAGGCAATTATCCAACTTTCTAGCCAAAGGTTATGTATAAAGGCCTAAGGTATTAGACAGACTTAAACCACTTGGAAGTCCAATTCACCTGCAGAGGGATATAATCACATCACTTCTTGTCTCTGTCTATGTAGATTCGGTTCCACTTGTTGGGAAGATGGCCGTTTTGAGAGTGTGTTCCCTATGTTCACCATGTTCTAGGGCCATGCAATGAATTAAGAGTGACTGCTGTTATGACTGCAAGAGTTAGGTAGGAGAACTCTAGAGACCATTTGGAGCTTTAAGAACCACCAAAGGACTGTTTTAGATATATGCTTTGCTGATAAAGTAGGAAGAGAGAGAGAGAGGGTGTTGAGACCAGGGAAGAGGTGGTAGGAGGTCAAGAGATCTTTCCCAGATGTTTCCTGTGGCAAAAACTGTCACCGACCACCTCTTCTCTGGGCAAGGACATTAGTGTAAAAGAGAGAGAAGAGGAAAAAAATGTGATTTTAATGCAAGCCTCAGTAATCAGCTATTTGTGATGGAATTTTATCTGTCCTGGTCTCTAAGGGATGAGAAGCGGGAGTGAGGGAAGAGGGGTCAGAAATTAGTATGCAGAAATATCTGATCAGCCAAAGTAATTTTCTTTAATAATCGTATTCATACTGCCTGCTCTCTGCTCACTAGAAGAATTAAGTATTTAATAGTAATATATTTCATCTGGCAGCGGTTCCGTTTTGTTAGGAGCTGTGATGCTTCATTGGGGTGGGGAGATTTGGGGTGGGATGGGAGGGGCCAGGGTAAGAAGAGGAAAATGGGGCACTAGGAATAAGGTAAACCTGGGGTGGGCAGAGAAATAAACAAGGAACTAGGGGGTCCTCCTTTGATGTGCTCAGTTCGGATGGCATGGTTTCAAATGCCCCTTTAGCTTCTTTCACATTTACAGAGGTAGATTCTGCCCTGTTCTGGGCTGGCACCAGTTCCTCTCAGCTAGCTATTTCAAGAGATCTCAGGAAAAAAAAAACCTATTTCATGTTGTAACCTGAATCTCAAATCTTGTGCCCAGGGTCACACATTAAGTGTTGGAGGCAGGGCCTATGCTCCCTTTATTTGTTCTCTGTCCCCAAGTTTCTAGTTCTATCAAGGTTTTCCCCCTTGGAAACTGAAAAGAGTTGGGGTTATATGTCTGATATCAATGGGGCTGGACATTTCAGCTGTGAAACTTAAGTGGACAGTACCCCCCAAATACAGACACACACCCTACACATTCCACACCCCACACCCTCCCCCAGTCTCACTGCCTGAAAAAGAAGAGAGTCGAGAGGATGAATGTCTCCAAGGGCCTCCAACAGCAAGCAGCTCCCCGAGTGCCTAGTGCCATCAATTATGTCTGTCTGTCTGCAGACTCACCGAGCCTGGCCTGGTTTTTAACTATTAAAATCAAGCCAAACGCTCATCTCTGGCAATCCTGGGGTAGAAGCAGCCATCAGCTTGGTTCTTGGTTCAGTGGGGACCAGAAAGGCTACAGTCAAGCACTCGTCTTTTCCCCTGTGAATCCCTGACTCCTCCTAAACCTGCTGAAGTCCAGACCAAGGATTTCTCCTTCCCCCACTCTGCCCTACCTTACCCTCCCTGCTACCTACCCTTAGGGGTCTGATTCTCAACTGAACCCAGCTACCCTCGAGAAAAAGAGCAATGGGAAAGAGATTTATCCACATTTGCCTGAAGAGATGGAGACAAAGGGATGGAGGGAGGGGAAGCAGGGAGGGCTCCAAGCTGTAGAAATCAGAGTTCAGATCCTTGCTGCTCTTTTAACAGCAAACTCAACAAACTGATGAGCAGTGATGCTGGCATTTCCAGGTGCCTGACAGGCTGGAATTAAACACCTGTCCATTAAACTGACATTTCAGGGAAGGAGGAAGAAGGGAGGGAGAGAGGGCTGGGAAATGAGCTCTGCTCTACCTCTGCCACCATTGGGCCCTCAGAGAAGGCAGTGCGACAGGGAGAGATAGAGACCCCAGGCCTGAGGACATGCTTTCATGAGTCTATTAAGGGGGGGAGGTAAGGGAAAATAATCTAAATCCTCACCCAAAAAAGAGCTGATACACAGACATATTCTGAATCAGAGGCAAAGAAGGAAGCTGCGCTTGGGAGAGGGAGCCCCAGAGAAGCCATAGGGCTTTTAGGGGAGAAATGATAACTGGGGAATTCTGAGAAGCATGGGAAAACATATGAACTGATACACAGCAAAGCCAGGGGAACCTGTAACATAATACACAGTATCTACAATGGTATAGATGAAGACTAAAATGCAGATGAACCTCTGTGTAATTATAATGACCAAGTTTTTTCAACTAAGAAAATGCATCTCCCTCCCTTCTTTGCAGAAATGGGGAACTGTGGGTGTGACAAAATGCACATATTGTCAGACGTGATTGATGTGTTGGTTTTGATGTTTTCTTCTTTTATCTCAGTTAGAAAGGATGGCTCAATGGCCGGGGGTGGGGGGTGGGGGAGACGGGGAAGGGTATGTTTTGGGAATGAATGTGATTCAAAAACAAAAGGCATCAATAAAATATTCCTTTTATTTTATTTTAATTTATATTATTTATATTTAATATTTAAATTTATTTATTTAAAAATATTTATATTTAATTTATATTATTTATAAGAAGTCATTTAGAGGACTTCCCTCTATCTGGTCAGGGTCCCTATCCTTCCCTGAAGTGCCTAGAATGACACTCTTCCATGTAGCATTTAGGGAGAATCAATAAAAGGCTGGGAAGAGGCCAGAATGGGGGAGAAGGGGGAGCTGAAAAATAAATAAATAAGTTTTAAAAAGAAAAAAACAAACTAAGAAGGGAGGAAGGAAGGAAAGAAAGAGATCAGGCTGAGACAAGGGTCCTTCACCATCTGGCCCCAGCCCCTCTTTTAATTCTGTCACTAACTATTCCTCTACAAGTAAGCTCTGATCTAGGTTCTTCACCATCCCTTAAATGTGTTCTCAAATTTTTCTTTTCTTGATTTTGGTTCCTCACCTCTACTCTCTACCTATCTATAGCCTATCTATCTTTCAAAACTCAGATCAAAGTCATTGAATCTCCATGAAAAATTCCCCACCTCATATGTGAGACTTCATGGAGTTTAGCACCATGCCTCAGCTGAAATCTCACCCTGGAATTTTGCTCAGTAAGTGAATTCATTTCCCTGGACCATCTATCCAACTCTGTAGCCTTCTCATAATGTAACATCCTGCCACCATGCTGGTCCTCTTTGGGGGATCCATTGAGGAATAATCCAGACTATCCAACCTGCTTTCTGGACTTAAACATCAAACTTCAGACCATAAGCCTAATCTCACTCCCCACTTCTTTTTAGTTTCCTTTTGTGTATTATCTTCCCTCACTCCCATTAAAATATAAGTCCCTTAAAGACAAGAAATGCCTTTCTTTTTTATTGCATTTGTATACATAGAACTTAGATGGAGTAAGTGTCCATCACACTGTTTAAAAAATACTTGTTTTCTTCTTGTTATCTTGCTTGGCCACTCCAGGCCACTATGGTCTCTTCCTCCTCTGAACTATCAGAAGACCAACTGTCTGCATCACTCTTTGGGCAATTAATCACCAACTGCCTTTTGACATCTCTTGTAGTGTTATTCAGGTTTTATGAGTGCCCATCCTGTCTATTCTCTAAACTGTAAACTCCTAAAGGAAGGATATAGGTAATGAATAGATAGCACACCATCCCTAGAATCAGGAGAATCTGAGTTCTAAACCAGCTTCAGCCTTTTACTAAAATACAAGTCACTTTTTTGCTTCAGTTTCTTCCTCTGTAAAATAAACTGGAGAAAGAAATGGCAACCCATTCCTGTATCCTTACCCAGAAAAACCCAAATGGGGTCACAGAGAGTCAAACAACCCAACAACAGTGAGAGAGCAGATATGGATTCGGGTAAGTATAGGGAATGCCTTCTACTAATACAGGTAAGTACCTAGACCAGAGGTATCAAACTTAATAAGAATTGGGGCCACTAATCCATATATAAGGACTGCTGAAGGTAGCATATTGACAGTTTTCAAAATAGAATATTACTATGTTTTATTTTATTTGTATTTATTTTGTTAAATATTTCCTAATTGCATTTTAATCTGGTTCTCAATGAATCTTGTGAGTTTTTTGTCTCATTCTTCCTTGTATAGTAATAATAATCTAGGGCTATGACTATAAGGAAGTCACCATGTCTCTCTACCTCAGCTCCCTCCTCTGTAAAACAAAGGAATTAAGCTAGATGCTTTCTCAGGTCTTTTCTACCTCTGTTATCCTATAATTCACTAAACACTTTAGAATTCACAATGAACTCTTCACAAATGCCATCTTCACATACTACTTACTCCAGTTAGACAAATCATGTAACCTCTACCTCAATTTTCTTCACTGTGAAATGGGATGATAATACCTACCTTCCAGGATCGTTGTGATAATATTTGTAAAGTGCTTAGCATCGTGCCTAGCACACAGTAGGTACTTAACAAATGTTTGTTTCCCTCCTTTCTGTGTGGTAGACAGGAAAAGTATTATTATACTACTTTTATAGATGAAGAAACTGATACTTGGAGAGTTGAGTATCATTGAGTAAATGCTAGAATGCAGTTTTTTGGGGGGCTTGGTTTCTTTCTTTTTTTAATTAAAGTTTTTAATTTACAAAACATATACATGGGTAATTTTTCAACATTGACCCTTGCAAAATTTTCTGTTCCAAATTACCCCCTCCTTCCTCCCACAGCAGGTAGTCCAATACATGTTAAATATATAAAATATATGTTAAATTCAATATATGTATACATATTTATACACAAGAAAAACTGGATCAAGAAGGAAGAAAAAACTGAAAAAGAAAACAAAATACAAATAAACAACAAGAGAGAGTGAGAATGCTATGTTGTAATCCACACTCAACTCCCACAGTCCTCTCTCTGGCTCTCTTCATCAATGAACAATTGGAACTGCTCTAAATCATCTCACTGTTGAAGAGAGCCAGGTCCATCAGAATTAACTGTCATATAGTCTTGTTGCCATGTATAATGATCTCCTGGTTCTGCACATTTCACTTAGCATCAGTTCACATACGTCTCTCCAGGCCTCTTTGAAATCATCCTACGGTTCGTTACTTACAGAACAATAATAGTCCATAACATTCATATACCATAACTTATAGAATGCAGTTTTTTTACTCTCATTACATTTCTCTAATTTTGGCCATCCCCACAGCACTTAGTGCAATGCCTTATACAAAACAAATCCTTGATAAATGGTTTTTATGATTGGTTAACAAATACCAGAACTGAATGGAATGAAAAGAAATTGGGTCTAAGTGATGTCTGGAGGAAAGAGGTGACAAGCACACACAAGGAGGGAAGGGATAAGATGAAGGTGGAAATCCTGAAGTCCCCCATAGAACAGAGAGTAAGGGAAATGCATTTAAGGCCCACAAAGATAAAGACTGATCAGAGTTTTTATCTGGTATATGTTGTATATTTATGTGTGTATTTGTCTATATGATATATTTCTGGGATCTTTTAGGTAGTTAGACAGGAGTAATATACACAATAATATACAGGCCAAATTAGATCTGGAAAATTGTCTCTAGACAGAATAGTTTAGCATCACCTCATTAGGGATTGGGTAGACTTCCATTTGAACTTCTTATTTTATCTTCACATGTAAAAGGAAGCAGAAAGGTGGCTAAGTGGATAAAGCACTAGGCCTGGATTTAGGAAAATGTGAGTTTAAAACTGGTTTCAGAAAGCTGTGTGGCTTTGGCTAGGTCATTTAACCCTGTTTGCCTCAGTTTCCTCATCTGTAAAATGAGAAGGAAATGGAAAACCACTCTAATATCTTTGCCAGGAAAAACCCAGATGGGGTCACAAAGAATTAGACATAACTGAACAACAACTGAGAAGTGAAAAGTGGGGGGAGGGATAATTTGGCATAGAGCAAAAAGTACTAGAATTTGTATTCTGGATGCCTTGCTTTGAATTCTGAGTCTATCATTTGCTGTGTGATCTTGAGTAAGTTATAACTCTCCCCTCTGAGAGTTTCTTCAACTATAAAATGAAGAGATGGAATAAATAAGGCTCTTCTAGCTCTAAATCCTGTGTTTATTTTCTAAATTTGTATGTTGTCATTTCCCTTTTAAATAAACCCCTACTCTTATGGTCCAGAGTATGTGAAGATAGAGAAGCAGATGGCAGAAATTCCCCCAACAAAAGGGGCAATCACAGAAGAGTCAGAACAGATAAACAGGTCATGAGCACAGGTCAATGAATTCCAGGGGGAAAATAAAGCAGTCTCAGGGACCAGGCTTCGAGATGAGAAGAAGGACCTTAGAGAAAGACCATCTAACCCAAACCCTGTCATTTTACAGATGAAGAAAGTAAAACCTAAAGAACTGAAGAGGTTTATTTAAAATCACACAGTTAGTTAAATGTCAGAGGGAGAGAAGGGGGTGAAAAAAACCACTAAGGTTGAAAACAAAGGTACCCTGCAGCAACGTGGAGAGAAGAATCTAGTACTTTGGGAAGTTGACTTCAGATCAGTGGGACTTGTGCGTCAGGTCTGGAATTTTTACAAAAGAATGTCGAAGCATTTGTACAATAACAATATTGTAAAAGCAAATAGTTCTGAAGAAACTCTGATCAATGCAATGGCTAGCTAAGATTCCAAGAAACTTATAGTGTAGCATGTTACCCAGTTCCTGACAGAGAAATGATGAATTCAAGATGTAGAATGAAACCTACAAACCTACACGTAAAACATGTCTATGTTAAGCATAGATAATGTGTGAGTTTATTTTAATTGAACATGCATATTTATTATAAGGATTTTCTTTTTCTTTTTTTTTAATGGGTTTGAAGGAGGAGAGAGAAAATAAATTCTTACTAAATGAGAACAAACATAAATTAGTAAGAGATCATACTTCCTCTGCCTGTGAAGTTCAAACCCTTGACTAGTTCATGCTTCCAAAAGCTAGTCCTTTCTTTTACCTCACAGAGGTGAGAGACAACAGCATTTTTAGACCAGCAGATGTGATCCTGACAGTCACCATACCAGCCCTTGGACAGAGAGCCACACACATGATATATGTGTGTCCAGGTGATGTGGAGCTTTGTCCATTTATTCATTCCAATGGTTGCATAGATCCCTTGACAATCCCATGATTAATCCAGCTTTCCTTGTACCACTGCCCTTTGGATTTTCATGTTTGAAAAGTTGATGGAATTGTCCCCATGGGAGAGAAGGTAACAAGTACAAAAGTACAAGTCTAGAAAGGACTAAGAGCCTGGGAGGAAGACTAAAAGGGGGAGATGTTCTAGTGAGGAGGAAAGGGAGATAAGAAATAGAATCATTCTGGAGTTCAAATAGAGACTTCGCTACAGATAGACCTGGGCACAATAATCTCTCAGTTTCTTTCTAACTCTAAATCTATGATCTGTGGGACACCACACAGAGCCCTTGTCAATAAATGAATAAAAGAAAAACGGACTTATTCAACAGTTACTATGTGCAAAGCACTGGGCTAAAAGTACTGTTGATACAAACAGAAAATCAAGACAGTCTCCAGTATCAAAGAATTCACCTTCTACTAGGGAGAGACAATACATATGGGAAATTTTTGGCTACAAGTCAGATTGGAAAAACCCAGTGATCCTTAGAGCAACAAAGTAGAGGGTAAAGTATCTTATTTAGTGTTCATTAATGAATAAAACCATAATAAATAAATAAATAATGAAGCAATGTCTGTTTCTGATGTTGAGTCATTTGATAGTATCAATAGACTAGTGCTGAAAACGTTCTTTTCTAGATTTTGAAGAGCTGTGGCCAATTTTATTCCTGGTGATATCAGACCTTTCAATCATATCATCACAAGTCCTGCCACAAATACACATATGCCCTTCCTCACTCCACCCTTTTTCTCCAAATTCTATAGTCCAAATCACTGAATCTCAAGTGTTGGAGGAAACATTAGGGATTAATTTGTCCATCAAGATCCATCTCTTACATGAAGTCTTTGGTTTTTCCTCTAGCTCTCATTGTTCTTTCTGGGACCCTTTTATAGATCTTGGAGACTCTGGAACATTCTTTAGCACTTAATGATCCCCTTATGTTATCCTCCAGTTGTTTCTAGTGGTTGTTACATCTGCCCAATCAGATTATATGTTCCTGAAGGACAGAGCCTTTAATAGGTACTTGATCCATACTTGTTGACTATTTCCTTTTATTTAAATACTTCATAAAAACAAATCCATGTCCTAAGGCATTGCTTCCTTTTTACAGAGTAGTAAACTGAGGCTCATGCTGGGTCTTTCTTGCTTTGGCATTCATTAAAATCAGGAATGAGGTCTGAGTCCCAAATCAGAGTAGCAATACTCACATTCCCTTTAAACTTTTCAAGGATCACAAGTCTGTAGTTGTTTTTTTGTAATTAATTTAATTGATATCTTTTGTGTTTTACATCCCAGACATTTGTGGCTACATAGAGCATAGTGTGCATTGAGAAAGACCTGAGTTCAGATCTAGCCTTAAACATTTACCAGCAGGACTCTATCATTCAACCTCTGTCTGTCTAGTTTCCTTATCTGCAAAATGATAATATTGCCTACCTCTGAGAGTTGTTGTAAGGATAAAATGAAATAATATTGTGCCTTACAAACCTTAAAGTGCTATGTAAAGGTTAGCTATTATTATTAAGTCACCTCCTTTTCTTCTTCCCTCCCTCTACTTCTCTCTCTCTCTCTCTCTCTCTCTTTCTCTCTCTCTCTTTCAAACACACACACTCTCTCTCTCTCACTGAATAAATCACAAGACAATGAATAAACTACAAAAACTAATACAATACCATATTATAGAGCAACAACTAATACTAAAAGTATTGTTCATCCTTCATTTTCTAAGATCAATTATATCATGAGAATGATGTCTTGACATGTGCATGAAGTAGCTTTAAGTGAGGCAGAGCTGTGCAAAGTTGTCAACTTCACTCTTCTTTGTGAGTTATCAAAGTCCAGTGACAAGACAAAAATCAGAAAGACCAGCAATGCTCCAGGATACAGTGGATGACCCTGGCTGATCAAGCACTATGCCCTTTACAACTCTTTCTTCAGCTGCCTAAATGGTCTTTGGAATAAACTGTTCTCATCTGCCCACTTCACCAGGGAAAGTCTTCACATCCTTGGTGTAGATACTTCTGTAAACTGACAGGTTTGTGACCTATTGATTACTGAAAACCTGGCTTAACCCATCTGCCAAGATGGTTTTAACAGGGTACGGGCCAATGCCCATTCTA
Organism: Antechinus flavipes; assembly: GCF_016432865.1. Taxonomy (NCBI): domain Eukaryota; kingdom Metazoa; phylum Chordata; class Mammalia; order Dasyuromorphia; family Dasyuridae; genus Antechinus; species Antechinus flavipes. The sequence continues at coordinate 203,179,986 of NC_067401.1, forward strand.
TACCTTCTTGGAGCCACAGGTGAGACCTATGTGACCTGTGAATATCAAATGTGGATGAGCAACCCTGAAAAGGTCAGCAAGCCCTCACACCAGAGGTGACAGTCCTCCTATACACTCCATATACCCCAGTACTAAAAACTATATTATATACTACATTATAGTACACGACACTATATAACACTATGTTATACTATAATTATACTATATTCTACTCTACTTGACATAACTGACAATCTAGGGGACATTCTGTTCTCAGACCTTTTTGCTGTGCAGAGAGAGAAGGAGAATCAGCTTTATCATTACAGGGAAAATGACCTCACAAGAGACGGCATAAGAACTAACTAAGGCAGGTCATCCAAAAGGTACTTGTAGAGCTTAAAATTTAGAGCTGTAAGAGACCTTAGACATCACTTACAACCCTCACCCCCCAGCAACCATTTTACACTTTAGGAAATTGTGACCTAGAGAAGTTGAGTCATGGGATCATAGTATAGATCCAGAGCTAGAAGGGACCTGGGAAGTCATCTGGACTAATATTTTCATTTTACAGGTGAGCAAATTGAGGCTCTGAGAGGTTTGTCCAATATGGATACCAAGTAGCAGGTGGAGGATTTGAATATTGATCTCCTAATGTCAATTCCAATATACTTTCCATGCGACCACCATTATCTATTCTCTAAGACCATTCTTAATTCTTATAGTTACTCAAGGTTCAGCTTTCTTTTTGTTAATTTGTATATTTCATGTTGAAAGGGACCTTATGCCATCTAATCCACCTTCCTTTTTTTACAGATGATAGAACTGATACCCAGTGTGACTAAGAGACTCTCTCTCGGGAAGTAAGTAGCAGAAGAGAGATTTTAATCTTGGCCATCTGATTCCTCTTAAAGCCAGCACTTCTATTACCTCTGAGAGAAGATAAAGGAATCCTCAGTGCACATAGAGTGCCGGGTCTAGAGTCAGGAAGACCTGATGTCAAATCTAGCCTCAGACAGTGACTGGCTTTGTGACCCAGGGAAGTCACTTTGCCTCAGTCTGCCTCAGTGTCCTCAACTATAAAATGGGGATAATAATAGTGCCCACCTCACAGGATTGTTTTGAAGATAAATGAGACAGGATCAAATTGAGGTAATAAGCTCAGCACAGTGCTTGGCACATAGTAGGCCTCTATATAAATGTTAGCTATTATTATTAAAATACAGCCTCAAACACCTTCCAGCTGTATGATCCTGGGCAAGTCATTTCACTTCTGTCTACCGCAGTTTCCTCATCTATAACAGAAGGCTAACAGTAACAACTAGCTTTCTGTTAGGATAAAATGGAATTTATGCCTTTAAAATGCTTTACAGGCCTTCAAAAAAGCACTATATAGATATTGTGTATTATTATCTGGGCACTGGTAAAATTGCTAATGGCAGTCACTCTCAAGCATGGAGCATATCCAAAATGCTCTGCAAAAGCTCATAGTAGTTCATAGTAGTGATTGATGTCACCTGGAACTAAAGTAATGGGTAGTTATAGCAGAAACCCCAAGGTTGATTTGAGAAATGGTGATGAGAGTTAGTAGGGCCAGGACTCTGCAGTATGCAAAGGTTCTCAGGAGCCCAGATCTCCAATTCATCTCCTTTTCCAGGGGGATTAAAGGTGACAAAAAATCCAGCAGATCTAGAATCCGAGGCAAGCCACATACTAGTCCCCAGTACAAGAGGGGCTGAAACCAAGGCCATTTTCTAGGATTATTTTTCATAGACACATAGTTTCATTGGTGTTTGGAGGGAGACATGGTCAATATTTTCCAGCCTTGTCTACAGCAGGATTTCTTAAACTATGGGTGGTGGCTCCATATGAGGTCTTGTAACTGAATGTAGGGATCGTGAATTGTGATTCATTAGCAGTAAATGTTTGATTTGCATACCAATTTTATGTATTTATATACCCAGAGTCAGGTAAAAATTTCTCAAGCAAAAAGGGGTCCCAAAAAGAAAAACTTAAGAAGCTCTGATTTAGAGTATTATAAATGCTTGCAATCTAGAGGATGAGGAGATTGCAATAGACTAGCCTTGGTCTCAGTTTCTTTATATGTAAATGAGGAAGCTGGAATAAGTGACCTGGAAGGTCCTTTTGAGCTAAAACATTCTATGAGATATCTGGATATAGATATATTCTGTATGACTTTCAGGAAGGTGCTTCAACTCCATAGGCCTCAGTTTCCTTATTTGTACAATAAAAGACTTAAATGAGATGACCTGCAAGGTCTGGATATCTAGGACTGAGAACTGAGAGTTCTCCTACTCCCAATCCCCTCCATATACACACACACTTCAGAAGTTGGATAAGTCTGCCTTTTGAGTCTCTAAGGCAAATCTTTTATCCTTGATGTTGATATTCAGGGCTTTAACAGAGTTGAAGGTCTATATAAAGCCCATTTATTCCCTCCTCACATATCCAGATTTCTCTTTTTCCCTTCCTCCTCTTCTACCACAACCCACCACGAAGAGCAACTTCTCCAGGTCTCTCATGAGAGTTCAAACCCTATGCCAAAGTATTCTTGGGCTCTGGAGTCCAGGACTGAATTCAATAGGTTTCTACTCAAGTGTTTTAGAAAGAGCACTCTATTTCTGGAGTTAGAGATCCTAGGTTCAATTCCTTTCTTTGATGTTTACCACCTGTGTAAACTTGGGCATATTGACCTCTGTAGGTATCATTTTCATGATCGTTGAAATGAAGGGATTGGATTTTGAGGTCTATTATAGTTCTAGATGTATTATATTGTTGTTCTCCGACTTCTCCCCATCCTATCTAATCTTAATCTCAAATCAGCATCATTTACATAAATCACTAAAACAGAATACATGAGAGATTGATTGATGCACCCCACTATCTGCAGAACCATCCAACCTCAGAGCAGCATCTAGGCACGCAGGGGTAAAGGCTCATAGGATTTCAAGCTAAAAGAAACCTTGGAGTTCATCTCATTTAAGTCTCTTCTTCTACAAATAAAGAAACTGAGACCTATGGAGTTGAAGTTGCTTTCTGAAGGTCATACAGAATATACTTACATTCAGACCTTGCTCTTCTGACACCAGATTCACTCTTGATTGCTTTACCTCTTAGGTTCTATCTCAGACCGACTACCCATTTTACAGGCCCCCCCCCAGCTGTCCAGTTCTTGGTCTTTCTGGGACCTCACAACCCTGTCTCCCCACTGCTGCCTACCCCTTCCCCACTTCTGGCTCACGTATCTTCCTCCTTCTCCCACCCTCAGGGTGCCCCAGAGCCAGGCGTGTGTTTGTGAGCTCACAGGGAACGGTGGGACACGGGCCTTTCTCTCCGCCGTAATGAAACCCTTTAATCATATTCAAATAGGTTACTGTTCAGGGGGAAAATAGAAATATGGATTTGATAGCAATAAATTTCCCTGGCTGACTAAGCCCAGTTCTTAATTGTCCTGTCCCAAGGCTCGCACATTTCATTGTTCGTTAGGTGCTTAAGTCTCTGCTCTCATTTTGTGGCGGTGACATTACCGTTGATGGCTCTAATACTCTCATAATTTGAAAGGGGATTTGCATGATAGAACGCAGAGTATTAAAAGAAAAAGAAAAAAGAGAGAGGGAAAAAAAACCAGGGAGGGGGGGCAAGATGGGAGGGGGAGCCCAGGAAAGGAAAGGGGGGCAGCAGGCAGTCGGAATGGGGGGGAGTAAAGAGACCAGATCTAGCTTTCACTTAAAAAAAAGTCACTTTCTTCAAAGTCAAATCATTGTTTTCATTAAAGTAAAAAAAAAAAAAAAAGAGCAGAGCCTGCACATTGGGCCGGCCGGGCACTGGTATTCTACTTATTGTTCCTAATGGTTATTAATTATTATTATCCGGCTGTGCAGGGCTCTGTGGACGTGATGTCCCCAATGTCCTTGGGGTGGCATCAGTGGGGGAGAAGGGGTATCAAGGGAGGGGGGACTTGCTCTGCACCTAGATGGTTTTCTCTTGGTTAAAGGAAGCATGGAGACATCGGCTTTGGGACAGATGTGGATTTGCCCCTGCTTTGGAGGGGAGGGGGACCCCTGAGGGGCGGATCTTTCCTGAAAATAAATTCGCCTCTCTGTCTAAACTAAACCTCCTGGGTCCTTGCCAGATGTTCTCCAGCTTTCCTAGAAGTCTTCTCTTTCCAAGTAGCAGGAAACCGTGTAAAGATTTAAGCACCTAATTCTGGGAGTTCCAGGCTGAAGGTAGAGCCTCCTGTAGCCCCTTCCCCAAGTTACATTTTAATCCTGGGAATACTTGGGGTAAGCCTAGAAGAGAGTCTGGCATTCCACGAGAATCTTGCCTCCATTTCCTCTCTATGCTTTAGATACCCTGCCCTGCCCTCTAAGGAAGGTATAGGTATGCTTATTTTGCCTCACCCCCTTTCCGTCCCTCACCTTCTGGCTCTTATATTCTCTGTCAGCCCTTTCCATCCCATTCCATTGCTTTTCCTACTTGGGTACTAAAAACATCAGAGATTATTCTGACTCTGATTTTTGTTTTGGGTTTTTTTTTTGGGGGGGGAACAGTTTTAGATATAAAAGCCTCAGATACAATCGCCCAAAAGAAATAACAGATCAGCTTCCCACAGCTTCTACAAGCTGATTCATGTGTATCATAAAAAATGTGAATGCAACTGGAGGTTTTCTGTGTGTATGAGCGGACACAAAGGTGTGTCACTATGGCCACAAATATACAGGCACGGGATGTCCATATAAGTGTACAAATGTGTGTCTATGAGGAAGTGGATATCTATCTACAAGGCTAAATAGTGCTAAATGAGTAAAAAGCGGCCAGGCAAGTAGGTGAGTCTGGCTGTGAGAGGACATGTCTTAACCCTCCCCTATGGGTACTTGATGGTCCTTTTCATGTTACTTGTGTACTAAGTAACTCTAACCCTTTACCCTCCATTATTTTTAGGAATTCCCTCCTCCAAAACTGAGGGCTATGGGGCTCAGGCCCAAGGCAAGAGTTGAGAGGGGCAGACTGGATGTCTTGCTGTCCCTAGATATACATGCCTTGGCATCCCCACACCATCAAAACTTTTTCCTCCTTCCTTCTGCTTGGGGGCTCAGGCAGGCAGTCTATCGGTTCCAAGCCTCGCCCTAGAACAAGCTTCACTCTCCTTCCATTTCCTAGGGGCTTTCTTCTGGATTAGAGTTTTAAGTCAAATAAATTCTGGGCTCCGAATAAAGCTGCCTGCAGAGAGCCTGGTAGGCCCCTCCTTTCCCTTTCCCTTCTTGGCTTGGTGCTAGAATTGGGAAAGTTGGGACGGCCTGTTCTTTTCCTCACACCCCCTCCTCAGGCCATTCTTTCCTACCGGCCACACCCTGCCCCATTCTGTTACCCCTCTCCTCAGTTCTCTCCTTCTGGGCACTCTCTCTCTTACTACCACCAGCCCTGGAAGCTTAGACCTTTCTCAGCAGAAATAATGCTATAGTTTCCTCCAGGGGATGTCACTGCGGAGAAACCAAACTGAACCAAGTTCAGTTTTCTCTTTGTTACATAAAGATGGTGATGATGATGATAAATCACATGTATATCGTGCTTCATCATGTATAATAGCATTTTCCAGTTTATAATACTTCATATATTCTAGTTATTTACAGTATATATATATATATATATACATATATATACACACATACATACTATATATATACTACATGTAGCATATAAGTATATACTATGTATATTCTCTCTACATACATATATATACTCAGATACTCTCTCTACACACACACACATATATATACTATGTATACTCATATAAATATGAATATATAAATCACTGAACCAAGATAGTCCTGGGTTCAAGTGCCTACTCCATTACCTCCTGGCTATGTGGATTTCAGTAAATCACTTAATCTCTTTGAGTCTGAGATTCCTCATTGGTAAATAATAATCTTCCAGGAGGGTGATTTTTTTTTTTTTTGTAAAGCACTCTATTAATGTGAGTTACATTCACAATTATTATAATAATAATTACAAAGTAACTTAATCAAGGTCACACAAATACCACATTTCCTCCCTTCTACTCTTAGAAAGGGGGTGGGGTTAATCAATCTTCGGTTCATTGGTTGGTTAAAGGGGGAAAAAAGAATACAGAATACAGATAGCTGGGAGAGGATCAGGGTAAATTCTGAATATTAGGGGAGAAGGTCTGGCCTGATTGGTTTTGGGTACTGGCAAATTTCCCTTTTTTCCTTTAACAGATCTGGAATTCAATTGGAAACACCCAAAAAGGTTGGGATGCCTACTCAGGCTGCCAAAATCTCCTTAAATTGCCTCTTCCACCTTTACCCCAGCATCAGACAGAAGCTGCCTCCCCAGTTTCCTTCAAGTTGGGAGCCCCAATTTAAAATCTCAGTACATTTACCCAGGTGCCCTTCTGCCACCTCCCCCACCTCCCTTGTAGACCCCCAAGGAGAAACTGTCTCAGGAAGGAAAAAAAAAAGCCAGAGAGACAAAGTGATTCTTAAATATTTTCGTTCTCTCCAGTCACTCGGGGAGGAGGGGGTGAGGGGGCCAGGGAGGCTGGAAGGGGGGACAAAGGGGGTTTAATAGGCTCCTGTGACAGCCCAGTGTCCACATTGGGAAAAGATTAATGACGAAAATTAATCGCCTGACCTTTCTTTCCAGGAGCTGGAGGTGAGGCGGGCCATTAAAGCCTCTTATGTTGTAATTAACGTTGGAGGGGAGAAGAGAGCTGCCTTCAGAATGGATGTGATCATTTAATTAGGCTTATGCGTCAGTGCCACAACAGGTTCAGAGAAGTCATAATTTAACTATGGCTTTAAATTACACAGTCAGAATGTGGATGGCAGGGTTTAATGGCGGGATCGCCTGCCACAGAGCATCAAGGAAAACAATTAAATAAACACCTCCAATAAGAGATGGAGGGGAAAAGAGTAGGAGACAAGAAAGCAGGGAGAGGCCTGGAGACAGCCAGGGGACAGCTAGACAGGGAAAAGACAAAGAGAGTGGGGGAGAACTGGGATGGGCAAAGAGAAGTGCAATAGATGCACAAAGAAAAGTTAAGAAAGGGATAAGGGGAAAGAGTAAGGATATAAGTAGACAGAAAATACATAGAATGTAGAAAGAATGTAGAAGAAATTCTTCCTTACTGCCCCCTCACTCCCCACTCCCACAGAGCAATATTATTGTTCAGTCACATCTGACTCTGGGACTCCCATGGGATTTTCTTGGCAAAGATATCGGAATGTTTACCATTTCCTTTTCCAACTCATTTTACAGATGAGGAAACTGAGGCAAACAAGGTTAAGGGGCTTGCACAGAGTCACTCATCTAGGAAGGCTACATTTGAACTCAGGAAGAAGAATCTTCCCAATTCTAAGCCTAGTGCTATCTACACACTGAGCCACCTAAATGCCTCCTATTATAAAATAAATAAAATAAAAACAAAAAAAGTCAGAGAACCTAAGTCCAAATATCACCTCCGACATTTATCACCTGTGTGACTTGGAGCAAATCACTTAACCATTCTGTTAAATAAGGAGGGGGAGTGGTTGGGGTGGCTTCTAAGATCTCTTCTACCTTACAATATGACAAGGAAATATTTATGCTTGCAGAGCATAGAAAGGGACACAGAAACTTAAAAAAATCAGACTTTTACCATCAAGTAGGTTAAATTCTAAAAGGGGGAAAAGCAAGAGCATAGATAGTAATGATGCTCAAATACACTAAAAAATTCATAAAACAAAGTACTTTCTGAGTTTTAAAGAAGAAAGTCATTTTCTTCTTCTAAGGAGAGAGTGGAAACCTTGGACCTCCTCCCCTCACATCAGCACAGAGCAAGCAGTAAATTCAATTCAGCAAGCAGTTGTTTGAATCTGAGTGCAAGGGCATGATAAAGATTCTGAACTCAGACCATCAGGTAGTGCTTTCTGGGTACCAGATTCCCAAAGCAGTTCTTGCTCCTCCCCATCAATGTCCCGGCCATAGGAACCCCAAGCCTACTTGGGGATTCCGATATCTCCCATCTTACAGAACAACTGAAGAAATGTAGGTGGCTCCTACCAGCCAGCCTGACTTCAGGATCTAGAGTCCCAGAGGAGAAGTTAGGCTAGAGGATCAGCAAGGCTCAGCACACAGTTCGAGTCCCAGGTTACTAAAACCAGATAGTTAATCTGCAACTACAACACAAGAGTGAGCTGAATCAAGTATAGTCAGGAAATCAGGATCAGCAGAATCTGATAAAATAAAGAGAGAGAAAAGAAGAAGGGGACAGATATTGCAAGATGAGAGAAAAACTGGTGGAGATGAATGGAAGCAAGAGGAACCAGATGGAACATGAGGATTTGGGAGGGGGTGAGGTTTTAAGAGAATCCATTTATATCCTGGAAGTTTTTGTAGTGAAGTTGTGGGAGAATTGGAGGAAGGGGTAAGTGATGAAAGGGAGAAAAGTCCTAAAAGAGGCTAGTGCTTAGAGTCACAAGTGCAAAGTTATGGGTGTATAAGAATATATCCATCAGCTTAATCCATTTAGGGTCCTGGGAACTTTCCCCAATGCAGATGCTTCCTTTCTGGTACTAGACTCTATCATCTAAGATGAAGTGGTGCTCTGAGATTAGAATGTCAGCACAGCAGAGCAGAGAATAAGGGTTTGGTGATGAGGCAGAGACAAATACTACTACTCTCCCCTAGTAGCTTCCTAGTCACTGATGGCCCAGGACCCAGTTTGTCACTACCTGTATCCCTTTCTTTTGGAGGGAAGGGACTGAGATCACTTTACCCAGTGGCATACTAAGGACAGATTTTCCACACAGACATCACAGTACCTGGAACCCCTTCAGGCATATTGTATTTAGGGGCAATTGAAGTCAAACCTCTACTTTGTTAATTGATTGATTAGGTTTTCAATATCAGCCTTTCTCCTAAAGATCTTAGAGTTGTGGGCTGAGGACCTTGGATGATATTTGTGGGGGATTCGGGGGAAGGAGGAATCCTTTGAAAAGGTGGGAAGGGGAGGGAAGAAGTGTGGGAATGATAGAACAATAGCCAGGGAGAAATAAAAGGGAACCCAGGTGACAACTGGTCCTAGTTGGAATTTCTCTTCTCTGCTCACAGCTCTTTTTTCCTTCTAGCTCAGCTTGTGTTATATTCTTCATGAAGTCCTTCTGATTTCCTCAACCATATTTCTTCAAATTAACTTAACTGTTGTCAGAGACAGTGTTGCCTAATGCATAACAAGCTGGCTGATTTTTGAAGGCAGAAGGACCTCTGTTCAAATTGTGACTTTAGCACATACTAGCTGTATTACGGAGAGTGAATCATATAATCCCTAGGTATTCCCAAATTGTTCCTTAGGACTAATACCTACTAAACTTTTATACTTTATACTCCTGGAGGGAGTTCCTACAATTTCAAGGAAGTCACAGGTCCAACAAACAACAACAACAACAACAACAACAAAAACAAAAACAAAATCAAAGAATTTATGCACAAATGCATATACTTTATGCCTACCTCCAGCAGAATATAAACTCTCTGAAGGCAGAGACTTTTTGGCTCATTTTTGTAACCCCAGTGCCCAGCATGTAATAATAACTACTTAATAAATTTGTATTGGATTGTAAAAGCACCATCCTGGGGAAAAGAAAATCACAAGAAGGCTCTGCTACCTTCCTTCCATTTATACCTGGACTCAGAAGCACAGCCTAGAGTTCTGCTTGGGATTTGTCTCATTCTCTCCAAGCTTAGCCACCAAAGGTAAAAAATAAATAAATCCCAAACTGGAGAGCTAGAGGGAATATGATGTCCTAAATGTAGTTGAGAGTCTAGGAAGAAGGAAAGCTGTATGCCATTCAGGCCATGAACAGCCCATTATCTACCAATATGGTAGATTGAACCAGCAGATTAGGGAGAGAAGAAAGAGAGAATGCAGTAAAGGAATTGGTCTCTGAAATTCTTCCAATTTAAGAAGTCTGGGCAAAAGCAAACATAGGATTCTGAAATAGCCTTCCCTCTCTGTCAAGTGTAAGCATCCCCTTAGTAGTGACAGCCCTATCTCCCAGACTGGAGCTCCTTTTGTCTTAAGATCTCTTCAAAAAAAACAGTATTGTTTGCTAATCTTTATGAAATTAGTTTAGATCTATCAATGAGGTTGTAAACTCCTTGCTAGCAAGATACCTGTCTTCCTGGTCTGGAAAGTCACCATTTAACCTCCTAAAAAGCACAGAACATAGTTGGCTCCCAATAAATCTTAAATGAATTGACTAGAACTTCTCTGACATCCCCAAGCAGTCAGCCGCCAGCTGAGAACACAGGAGGCACCAAGCAAATACTTAATGATAAAATCTGACACAAGAAGTGTGGGCCAGAAACACTGGCCAATATGATAGTCAATAATACTAATTTTTTTTTTTTAGTCAGGCAGTCGTTTAAAATATTGTTTTCAATTCTAAGTATTTTAGAAGGGATATTGACTAGATCAATTAAAAAAAAAGACCAAGATGGGGGGAAAGGCTCCAAAGTGTGCTAAGCAATGAAAAATAACTAGACTTGGGGAGTGAATGTTTAACCTAGAGATGAGATGAATTAGATGAGAATAGGCAATTTTCCTTATCTTTGGAATATCTGGACTATATGGAAAAAAGGGTCAACTCCTTTTGTTTGATTCCCATCCTTTCTTTATATGGAATTAAGATTTTACTTTGACAAACCATTTTTTTTCTATACTCCATTCTCACTTCCCTCTTTTTTCTCCAATAGTAAGCTCAATTCCCCCTTAATGCTGAGACCTAAGATTCAATTTTCTTTTCAGGGAACTGAGCTAAAGTGCTTTGAGAAAGCCAAGGCTAAAGAGAAGCCCAAAAAAAGAAAGAAAGAAAGAAAAGAAAAGTCATAATTCAGGTAATAGAATCATAGGGTTTCAGAGTTGAAAGAAACGAATTATCATTCCAATCCCCTTATTTTTCAAATTAAATAACTGGAGTTGAGAGGTAAATGACTTGACTAAAGTCACACAGTTATGAAATAGCCCATCTTAGTTTCTCTTCCTCCACCCCCACCCTAAAAAAAAAGTTTGCTACTTCTAAATCAGATACTTTTAACAACCCTCGATATACTGCACAATGCCCATTCCACAAATGTTCAGTCATATGCAATTCAATTCAAGAAACATTGATTAAACACCTATGATGCGCAAAGCACTGTATCAAGAACTGGGGGGAATGTTTAAGTCTAGCTAAAACAGGGTCCCTGTCCTCATGAAGTTTACAATCTAGGGCATAAGACATATACAGAGGAATATCACCTACAAAAATCTATTTGTCTTCTGCTCCAATGGCTCCAATTTTTTCCCTTCATTTCTTACTATGGTAAGGCTATTTGACATCCACGTCTGAGGAAGCACCAGCAATCTAGTTTCCTTAAATCGGACAGCCCATCCCCTCCCCGACTGCCTCTACCTCCACCAAAGCTCTACCCATTAGCGCTCGTAAAACTCCAAATAGGCAAATCAGGCTAATCCTGCTTTACACAATTGGCCAAACGGTCCACTTCCGATGCCCAAGTGGCTCAGACTCCGAAGGAATTCGAAGGGAGGGGCTCTGTGGCTTCTGCGTGAGAACAGAGTGGGCCTTGGGCCTTGTTTGTTTTTCTGTCTGTCTGTTTGTTGGATGGGGGCCGGGTAGGGAAGGGGGGGTGCGGTGAGGGGAATAAAGGGCGTGGAAACAGCCTTAAAATAGCCTCCCTGGTCCCTTGGCGCTACCCTCGCAGCTCAGAACAGACCCTCCTGCTGCGGCTGGGGGCAGGGGCGGCTCACTTACTTGTGGTTTGCGGAATTGTATAGCAGTCCGCTGGCCTGGTCCGTTAGTCAGTCTGCTGGACGCCGAAGGGGTGGTAAGAACGCTAGCCAGGCTTTTCCTGTGCAGTGAGGCATCTAGAAGTCTCTGAGCCCCTCCAGTCAGCGCTATGATCTCTAGATCTTTGGAAGATCTAATAGCACAACTAAGAGCTACGTTTGATCCCCACCCCCACCCCTCAGCCTTTCCATTTCTCCCCGATCCTCCTCCCCATTCTCTAGTTTTCAGCGTGCCAAGAGGCGATCTTAGGCCAGCCTGAGCGCTGGAGATAAATAAGCCGGAGTTGTGTGAGTTATGAGATGGGGTCCTGTGAAGGCGTCGCGGCCACATAAACCATAAGGGTCGGAGGCTCAAGTGGACCCAGTGGAGCAAGTAGGTCCCTGAGAAGGAGTTACGACTCCATAATTCACCGTTTCTCGCTGGCTTTTTTCCTTTCTTGCATTTAAGATTAGTGAGATTTCCTGCTCTTACTTAGACATTAGTTAACCGCAGGATAACTCTCTTCATAACATCTCCCCTACCCATCCTCAACATACACACTAACACACACACACCACATACATGATCCTTTTTTTCAGCGGATCATCTCTTCCCAGGGCCCTAAATCGCCACTCCACTCTTTCCTTAGGCCTTCCCCTTCTCCGAGAAGTTCGGCTCGACTATTTTAGCTTAAACCCAGATCGTGAGCATGCACAGGTTTCCTAGTTCCGCAGTCTTCATATGTCAATTTTTCCTGGGGAAGGAAGGAAGAAGAGAGGGAGGAAAGGAAGGAGGAAGGGAAGGAAGGTTGACTGAAAGAAAGAGGAAAAAAAGGAGGAAGCAGATAAAGAAGACTTCCTTTACTGGAAGTCTTCAGATCCTGGTCTACATGACCATTTGTCAAGGATGTTGGGGATTCTTGCTGAGGTTTGAGTTGGATCAAGTGGCCTCTTAACTCCTTTCCAGACCTCTAGAGATTCAGTGTTAAATTGTTTAATTTAATTTAATTGTTAAATGACATTTTGCAAATAAGGAACCTGAGGCTTGGAAGCTTCCTCAAGTTCAAAAAGCTAGTAAGCATCAAAGCCAGCACTCAAATCTAAAATTCTACCCAATTCCTTCAGTCTAGTTGCCTGAAGCCCCTCAGTTCTGTGGTTCCTTTCAGGATGCAATTAGGGTATTTCTCAGGAATCAAAAAGTGGCACAAAACCTACAATTACTCACAAAATTTGCTAGACTCCTAATCCAGACAATTGATGATCTGATTGTACAGCTACCAAAAGAGCCAAACGTTTCAAAAAGTGGAAGGTTTTCAAGAGGCTAGACAGTTGAACCAGTCCTACTTCTAGGCAAAATGGTAATATAGGCAAGGTCTGTCTTGTCTCTTAGAAGCTCTTTCCCTCATCCTCCTTTATGAACTTTTGTTGCTGATGAATCATTTTTCAGTTGTGTCTGATGACCCCATTTGGGGTTCTCTTGGCAAAGATACTGGAATGGTTTCCTTCACTTCCTCTTCCAGATCATTTTACATATGGAGAAACTGAGGCAAGCAGGGTAAAGTGACTTGCCCAAAGTAAGACAGCTACTTTTTTGTAGCTTTTTTTTGAGTATCTGAGCCAAATCCACTATGCCATCCAGCTGCCCTCCTTTTTGAATGCAGGTGCCATTTGGCAGCAGTCCCTCAACACCTCTGCTATCTCCAATTTATCCCGAATAGATCTTGTTTGTACATAGTTGTTTGCATATTGTTTCCATTAGTCAGTAATTTCCTTGAGGTAAGGGATTGTCTTTTGCCTTTCTTTGTATCCCCAGGGCTTCTCTCAGTACCAGGAACATAATAGTCTCTTAATAAATGCTTTCTGATTAAACAATGCCTTTTAGCTCCCTAAACTCCTACCCCCACCCCCACCCCCACCACCTCCACACTCACTTTTGCACCGAACCCTGGCCTACCCTTTGCCAAAGATTAGATCCAATTCTCTTTTAAATATTCATTAGAGGTAGAAGGTGATGGATATGAAAATGAACCTGGTGAGGAAGTCTTGAAATCTTATATATTCTTTTCTCTTCCCATTCAGTTTTTTCAGAGATCTATCATATCTAAGTTTTCTAAAATTCTGTTCATCTCCTTAACATCTTTTTTTGGTTAGATTTATCTAATTCTGAGATGGAAAAGTTGAGACCCTCAGTAGTACAATTTTACTGTTTCCTCCTATAATTCATTAATTTTTTCTTTAATAATTTGGATACTGTTTAGTATTGCTATTATGTCATTGTCAATTGAACCTTTTAGCAAAATGAACACTTGAGTGGGGATGGAGGGGATGGGGGGACAACTTGATCTCTGGACAAGTAACTATACAACTACTCTTAACCTGATTTCCTCAGCTATAAAATGGGAATAATAATGCCCGTTAAAATTTCATTAAGATACTTTACCAGAAAACTAGCTATTTAAGTATCTTTTTCCCCTTTAAAAACAATATATGTATATTGTATTTAACATATACTTTAACATATTTAACATGTATTGGTCTACCTGCCATGGGGGGGGGGGAGGGGAAAGAGAGGAAAAATTGGAACAAAAGGTTTTTTTGCAATTGTCAATGCTGAAAAATTACCCATGCATATATCGTAAATAAAAAGCTATAAAAATATAAAAATAAAATAAAATAAATGATGTCATAACTTTCCTAAAAATAAATATCATAAATATACAAATTTATGATAAATAAAAACATAAAAACCCAATATATGTAACTAAAAGCAGTTCACATTATGGTATGAAGACTTAATAGAATATTTACCTGACAAGGTTTCGTTAATCCCAAAATATATGCAACTGATGTAGAAGAAAAGAATTTGGGGACTTCACAAGGGCCTCCATTATTTTGAATTACCTCTTTCCCACGGTACCCACCATAAAAGAAGAATCCTGATTTTGAAATGATGCTGGCACCTGCCTCAATTACAAGAACATCTGTTTACAAAAAAGTAAAATTAAAATCCAAAGGGGACTAAGGGATTAGGGTTTTTTAAAACATCAAATGAACCAGTTTCTATGGGAAGCAGTTGTATTATAGGAATTCTATTATAATTGACTTTATATATCCAGCCATTCTAGAGAGCAACTTGGAACTATGCTCAAAAAGCTATCAAACTGTGCATACCCTTTGACCCAGCAGTGTTACTATTGGGCTTATATCCCAAAGAGATTTTAAAGAAGGGAAAGGGACTACAAAGAAGGCTGCCACAAACATTCTTGCACATACTATTTGTGGCAGCCCTCTTGTAGTGGCCAGAAACTGGAAACTGAGTGGATGCCCATCAATTGGAGAATGGCTAAATAAATTGTGGTATATGAATATTATGGAATGTTATTGTTCTGTAAGAAATGACCAACAGGATGATTTCAGAAAGGCTGGGGGAGACTTACATGAACTGATGCTGAGTGAAATGAGTAAGACCATGAGATCATTATATATTTCAACAACAATACTATTTGATGATCAATTCTGATGGATTGTATATCGGATATATATATATATATATAAACTTATACTTTAACATATTTAACATGTATTGGTCAACCTGCCATCTGGGGGAAGGAGGGAAAAAGTTGGAACAAAAGGATTTGCAACTGTCAATGCTAAAAAATTACTCATGCATATATCTTGTTAATAAAAAGCTATAATAATTTTTAAAAAATAGACTCTATATACATTACCTCATTACCTCACAACCTGCATCCAATCTGGCTATGAGCTTCCTGCAATTTAGTAAGCTAAGGCATATAGAAAAAGGGATTTGCCCAAGGTCACACAGCTAGTTATCAGCAGTTTCTCCTGCTCCAGATGCCATATCTGGAGCCAAGAATCAAGCCCAGGTCTGCCAATTCTGAAAGTATTTCATTCTGTGTAGAACTGAGGTGTTTTGTGTCTTTCTCCCCAGTATATATCTTCATATATAATGTGTGCATTGCCCATTATGTTATTTATATCCATGTAGGTTGTCTAAATGTATTAATAGGTTCAAAGGGAGACAGAGATAGATAGTTCTGCTGGAATCTTAACCACATTGAGAATAGCCATGAAAATAACCATTCTGTTCATCTCTGAGAAAGATTGGAAGAACACTGCTACTGGACTAGACACATATCTACCCCATAAATATTACCAATCTAGAGACACAATTTTAAAATTCAAAATTAATTTCCTTGGTCACTATCCCTTAAAGAGGGAAAGTACTCCCAAGCTTATCCCAACTTTCTTGAACCCTTCCCTCCAAATAGTAGTTACATAAAAGATCATCACAAATAATGAAAAGCAAATAAATCTACTTATCTAAACAAAGAGCAAACAGAAATCATAACAATTAGAATATACTAGAAAATATATGAACTATTTCAATGGGAAGACTATCTCAATCAAGAAGAGATGAAAAGACTATTTATTAGGCATCTACTATGTGCCGGGGACTGTGCTAAGATCTTTTTTTTCTCTTTTCTTTTTTAATTTTTAATAGCTTTTTATTTAAAAGTTATATGCATGGGTAATTTTACAGCATTGACAATTTCCAACCTTTTGTTCCATTTTTTCCCCTCCTTCCCCCCACTCCCTCCCTTAGACGGCAGGATGACCACTACATGTTAAATATATTAAAATATAAATTAAATATAAAATAAGTTTACATGTCCAAACTGTTATTTTGCTGTACAAAAAGAATTGGATTCTGAAATATTGTACAATTAACCTGTGAAGGAAATTTTAAAAAATTGTGCTAAGATCTTTACAAATGTTATATTGTGGAAAGCAAAGCCAAGATGGATAAATAAATGCAGAGATTTACCTGAATTCTACCAAATTCACCTCCAAACAACTTTAAAATAATGCCTCAAAATGAATTCTGGAGCAGCAGAACCAACAAAAAGATAGAATGGAGCAACTTTTCAGCCCATGGCAACTTTGAATGTTGACAGTAAAGGTCTGTCTCACTGATGTGAGAATGGAGTCCAGTCCAGTGCAAGCTGTATCTCAGCAAGTCAGCAATTCCCCACAACTTTTGGGGCTCTCAGCCCCCAGAAAATAAGGGTGGAGGCAGACAAGTAGAAGATTACAAGGGATCTTTTTCTGAATCTGTGGGGAGGACTCTAATGTATTGCCCATATGCAGGTCAGGGATGGAAAGTCCAAGTTACAACCCTAGGGTAAGGAAGAGCACTAACACAGAGATCTCACAGCCACAGAGCAGCAGGACTCTGGTCACAATTTCAGAGTTGGAAAAGAGTGAATGAGATCACTCACAGACTCTAGCACAGATCAGGAGATCATACCACCTTGGAAGAACTGAAAACTTGCAGTGCTTCACCACTAGCTCTAAAAACAGTAGCATAAAAACCTGAAGCTTGAGATAGTGTCCCCCCCCATCCCAGGAGCTCAACTTTTACAAACTTGGATATCAAGAAATAGGCTGAGGACAAAAATCACAACAACAACAGCAAAAAGAATTTGACCAGATGGGGCAGCTAGGTAGCACAGTGGATAAAGCACCAGACCTGAAGTCAGGAGGAACTGAATTCAAATTTGGCCTCAGACATTTAACACTTCCTAGCTGTGTGACCCTAAGCAAGTCATTTAACCCCAATTGCCTCCGCAAAAAGAAAAAATAGAATTTGACCAAAGTTACTATGTGACAAAGAAAATTAAAAATACAAATTCAGAAGATGACAATAATATCAAAACATCAACATACAAAGCCTTAAAGAAAAATGTGAACTTGTCTCAACCCCTCCCCCCCAAAAAAAGATTTATTGAAAATGCTCAAAAAGGATTTTATAAATCAAATAAAAGAGGTATAGAAAAAAATGGGAAAAGAAAGTGATGCAAGAAAATCTTAAACAAACTGTCAACAGCTTGGTAAAGGAAGTCCAAAAAATGGGAAAATATGTACAAATATTCACTTAAAAATTGCTTAAAAAGTAGAATTTGCCAAATAGAAAAGGAAGTACAAAAGGTCATTAATAAAAATAAGTCCATAAAAATTAAAATTGGGTAAGTAGAAATTAATAACTCCATGAGAAATCAAGAAACAAGATCAAAAGAATGAAAAAAAAATAGAAGAAAAAGGTGAAACATATCATTAGAAAATCAACTAGATATAGAAAATAGATCAAGGAGAGATACTTTAAAAATTGTTGGATTACCTGAAAGCCATGATCAAAAATGGAGTCTAGACATTTTATTTCAAAAATTTATCAAGGAGATATTCTAGAATCAGAGGGTAAGATAGATTGAAAAACCCCACAGATCATCTTTTTTTTTTAATAATTATAACTTTTTTATTGACAGAATCCATGCCTGAAAAATTTTTTACAACATTATCCTTTGCAATCACTTCTGTTCTGACTTTTCCCCTCCCTCCCTCCATCCCCTCCCCCAGATGGCAAGCAGTCCTATACATGTTAAATATGTCACAGTATATCCTAGATACAATATATGTGTGCAGAACCAAACAGTTCTCTTGTTGCACAGGAAGAATTGGATTCAGAAGGTAAAAATAACCCGGGAAGAAAAACAAAAATGCAAACAATTTACATTCATTTCCCAGTGTCCTTTGGGTGTAGCTGCTTCTGTCCATCATTGAACAGATCATCTTCTTAAAGAAACCCTAAAATGAAAAGTTCCAGGAATATCATAGCCAAATTCCAGAGCTCCTAGCTCAAGGGGGAAAAAATGTTACAAGCATCCAGAAAGAAACATTTCAAGTATTGTGGAATCACAGTCAGGATAATATGTGTTTTTAAAACTTCTACATTGGTCAGGGGACTTGGAATATAATATTCTAGACGGCAAAGAAACTAGGAGTACAACCAAGAATCACCCTACAAAATTGAGTATGCTCCATTGGGAGAAATGGATATTTAATGAAATAGAAGGCTTTCAAGAATTCCTGATAAGACCAAAGCTGAACCCCCCCCCTAAAAAAAAAAAAAGGTTTTTTCAAATACAAGACATAAGAGAAGCATAAAAAGGTAAATAGGAAAGAGAAACTATAAAGGATTCAATAAGGTTTACATTTCCACATGGGAAGATGATATTTGTAACTCCTAAAATTTTTATCATTATTAGGGTAGCTGAATATACATAGACAGAGGACGTGGATGAGAGTTGACTATGATGGAATGATGCCCCTCACACACAAAAAAATTAAGGAATGAAAAAAAGAAAGCACTGGGGAAAGAGAGAAGGGAGATGTAGAATGGGATAAATTATTTTACACAAAAGAAGCATGAAAGAGCTCTTACACAGTGGGGAGGAAATAGGGAGGATGGTGGGCAACATTTGAACCTTTCATCAGAATTGACTGAAAAAGGAAATAAAGACACACTCAGTTGAAATTAGGAATCTATTTTACACAACAGAGAAATAGAAAATTTAAGAAAAGAAGATGAGGCTGATAGAAGGTAAGGAATATTGGAGAAGGCAATCAAAACACTTTTAAAGAGGGAGAGAGTGAAAGACACAGAGAGAAACCAAAAGAGAAAATAAACAGGAGGGAAATAGAATAGGGGAAAATACACAATTATTAATCATAACTGTGAATGTGAATGGGCTAAACTCACCCATAAAATGAAAATGGATAACAAAGCAAATTAAAAACCTGAATCTTACAATATGTTGTTTTCAAGAAATACATTTGAAACAGTGAGACACAGAGAGTAAAAATAAGGGAACAAAAATATATCATGATGATCATATATTATGACCTGTGGGATTTATACCAGGAATGTAGGGCTGGTTCAATATTAGGAAAAACCATCATAACTGACCACATCAATAACGAAAAATCATCCAAAAAAATGTGATTATTGTGATAGATGCAGAAAAAGCTTTTGATAAAACATAGCACTCATTCCTATTAAAAATACTAGAAAGCATAGGAATAAATGAAGTTTTCCTTAAACTGATAAGTAGTATCTACATAAAACCATCAGCAAGCATTATCTATAACAGGAATAAGCTATAAGCTTTCTTCAGTAAGACCAGAGGGGAAGCAAGGCCCATTATCACAATTATTAGTCAATACTGTACTAGAAATGCTAGCTGTAACAATAAGAAAAAAGAAATTGGAAAGACTTGGAATAGGTAATAAGGAAACAAAACTATCATTCTTTAAATCTAAGTATACATGGAGACTCCTAGAGAATTAACAAAAAAATCATTTTATTTATTTAGTGTCATATAAATCAAACTACCAAAAATAATTTTATAGAGCTAGAAAAAATAAAATAACAAAATCGCACCATTCTAGAGAGCAATTTGGAACTATGCCCAAAGGGCTATAAAACTGCATACCTTTTCACCCCACAATGCCAATACTATGTCTGCATCCTAAAGAGACTTTTTAAATTAAGGATTTCTATGGACAAAAATATTTGTAGTATCTCTCTTTGTGATGATAAAGAATTGAGGAATGGCTAAACACATTATAGTATATATTTGTGATGGAATACTATAACAAATGATGAACAGGATGATTTCAAACAAACCTGGAAAAACTTTTATGAACTGATTCAGAGTGAAGTGAATAAGACCAAGAGAACATTGAAAACAATAGCAACAATATTGTAGGATGATCAATTGTGAATGACTTAGCTGTTTTCAAGAACACAAAGATCCAAGACAATTTCAAAGGGACTTAAAATGAAAACTTCTGCCTACCTCTAGAAAAAAAAGTAATGCAGATCAAAGTATACTATTTTAACTTTTTTACTCTTTATTTGTTTTTTGGTCTGTGTTTTCTTTCACAACATGATTAATGTGGAAGTATGTTTTGCATCACTGCATATGTATAACATGTATCAAATTGCTTGTCTTCTTAATGAGGAGGAAAGGGAGAAAGGGAGGGAGAGAATTTGGGACTCAGAAATTTTTAAAATGAATGTTAAAAGTTGTTTTTACATGTAATTGGAAAAAATAAAGAATTTAATTTTTTTTATAAAGCTCATTTGATCCTCACAATAACCCTGGGAAATAAGTACAATTATTAACTTCATTTTACAGTTGATGGAGATTAAATGGCTTGCCCAATATCATATAGCTAATAAATTTCTGAAACTTGATTTCAACTCAGATCTTTTTGATTCCAACCCCATCATTTTATTCTCTATATTTTCTGGGGAAATCCCCCAAGTCTCTAAGGAGGCAAGCTAAAAAAGAAAATGAACATGGTAAAGGATTCTGTTTGACTTTGGTATTAAAAAAATAGAAAGCAATCCATCATTTACCTTCCACAAACCCCCTTCGTCTCCCAACAAAGAAATGACATTTTTTTTTTGAAGGGGGAGAGGAGGAAAGAGAAGCACATTGCCTGTTCCTCTTGAGTAAGATTTTCCTGAGTCTGGGCAGGGCCTGGAACCAATCTCTTAGACTAGACCCCTAGGGAGAATAAGTAGCCCACAGTAGTGTTGTTTAGGCCATTCATCTCTTTGATTCACGAATTTACTCCAAAAGGAATGGCAAGAGGAACCAAAAATGTTTAGCCTGGAAAAGAAAAGAGCCATCTTTGGCTCTATGCTAGAAGCCACACCTACATCCCGGAATCTTGCGTTAGAATTTTCATCTCCTCATTCAGGAAGGTCCAAATCCCTAGCCAATCCCAAACCAAACCAAGAGAGTTGTTTTTTGTTTTGCTTTGTTTTTGTTGTAGTCCAGTATAGCAGTAAGATCCAACTGGACCTTAGATCTAATGCCGCCATTAACTAACTAGGATTTTGAGCAAGTTATTAGGATTGTGAAGGGCTTCCAGTTCATGCCATATATATCTTGATGAAGAAGCAAGAGATGTTT
This sequence comes from Antechinus flavipes, assembly GCF_016432865.1. NCBI lineage: Eukaryota > Metazoa > Chordata > Mammalia > Dasyuromorphia > Dasyuridae > Antechinus > Antechinus flavipes. The sequence goes on from NC_067401.1 coordinate 203,201,658, forward strand.
AGCCTGGAGAAAAGAATACTTAGGAGGGACATGATAGCTGTCTTCAAATACTTGAAAGGTTATCCTTTTAAAAGCAATTAGGCTTATCCTGATTGGCTAAGAAGGGCAGAACCAGAAAGGGTAGATAGGAGTCACAAGTAAACAAATATTGGTTTAATGCAAAGGAACATTTCCTTCTAATTAAAGCAATCCAAAATTGGAATAAACTGCCTGCAGAGGTGGTGAATTTGCCCAGACTAAAATTCTTTTACAAAGGATAAAGTTCTAGCCTGATTCATGAGAATTTTAAACAAAAGTTGAATGATTATTTGTTTGATACATTGTAGAAAGGATTCTTATTCAATCAATGAACATGCATCAAATGACTACTATGTGCACTACAGATACAGAAACAAAATCAAAACAACATATGCATATATAAGACAAAACAAAATATATGCAAAGTAATTAGGGGTAACACTAGTTATGGGAAATCAGGAAATAGATCATGTAGGAGGTTACACATTTACTAGACTTTGAAGGAAGTTTGAGTCAGCATTCTTAAAGTAAGCAATAAGAAGGAACACATTCTAGGCATAGTGTACTACCTATGCAATAGCATGGAAAAGTGAAAGGAAATGTCATCTATAAGAATAGTAAATAAGCTCACTCATTGGACCATGGACTGTGTGAAAGGGAGTAATGTACAATAAGCCTTGATTTGTTGTGAAACAGGGGTTTATACATCATCTTTGAGACAATAGGAAGCTACTGAAGATTTCTAAGCTGGAAAATCCTAGGGCTAGACCTGTGCTTCAGGAATGGAGGATGAAATGGTGAGGAAAGAGCTAAGTGAAAGGTGGGTGGTGGTATGAACCAAGGTGGTAGATGAGTGCAGACAAGGGGATGTTTGTGAGACTTTTTCTTTTTTTAGGTAGAATTGATAAAGGGGAAACTAAATGGCACAGTGGACAGAGATCTAGACATAAAGATTCATTTAGGTTACAAGTAGAGGAGATGACTTTGGCAAGATGAAAAAAAAAGACTATCTTTTGTTTAGAGACTTCAGGAAATATAGAGATGGGGATGGGGTGTTTGATGACAAGGATTTCGAGAAGAGTTCTGTAATTACTTGAATTTTCTTGGCAAAATGTAAGAGAATGTTTTCTCCTGAGAGGGAAAGGAGGACCATGCTGTGGAAGCTTTGAAGACAGAAAAGAAGGGTCTTCAAATATAAGCTAGATGACTGAGTGAGGTACCTTCCAACTCAGAAGTTCTGGGATTCTGCAAATGTGTTTGGTTTGGAAAAGAGAGAAAGAAAGAGGGCATTCTAGGCAAGAGGAATGATACAAAAACCCAGAGAGAATACTTGTGAAGACTGAGAAACTGATCTGGCAGGAATCAAGGAAATGGGGTGAAGTAGTAGTGAAAGAAAAGTCTGGAAAAAGTAGAGCTTGGTGCAAACTACTGAGGACCTTGACTATTAGACCAAAGAGTCTGAATTAGCAATGGGGAATAATTGGCAGGTTTTTTTTAATTATAGCTTTTTGTTGACAGAATATATGCATGAATTATTTTTCAACACTGTCTCTTGCACTCACTTCTGTTCCAACTTTTTCCTTCCCTCCATCCACCCCTTCTCCTAGATGGCAGGCAGTCTTATACGTGTTAAACATGTTAAAGTATATCTTAGATGTAATATATGTGTACAGATCTGTACAGTTCCCTTGTTGCACAAGAAAAATTGGAGTCAGAAGCTAAAAATAACCTGGGAAGAAAAATAAAAATACAAATAATCCACATTCATTTCCCAGTGTTCTTTCTGTGGGTGTAGCTGATTCTGTCCATCCTTGATCAATTGGAAGTGAATTGGATCTTCTCATTGTCAAAGATATCCACTTCCATCAGAATACATCCTCATATAGTATTATTGTTGAAGTATATAATGATCTCCTAGTTCTACTCATTTCACTCAGCATCAGTTCATGTAAGTCTCTCTAAGCCTCTCTTTATTCATCTTACTGGTCATTTCTTATGGAACAGTAATATTCCATAATATTGATATACCACAATTTATTCAGCCATTCTCCACTTGATGGGCATCCGTTCAATTTCCAGTTTCTGGCCACTACAAAGAGGGCTGCCACAAACATTCTTGCACATGTGGATCCCTTTTCCTTCTTTAAGATCTCTTTGGGATAAGCCCAGTAGTAACACTGCTGGATCAATTGGTAGTTTTTGATCAGGAAAAATATGATCACAAACTGTGCTTTAGGAAAATTAATACAGCATCATATTATATGGATTGAAGATGAATGAGCCCAGAGGGTTTTGGAATTACAGTGAGTGGTAGAGAGAGTGAAACACAAGGAAGCCACAGATTCTTTAACTTGTGAAGTGTTGAGAGAAATCACAGAAAGACTTGTCTGAGGAGGTGAGCACTGATCTTCAGAATAAATTATTTTTTCCCTACTATGTATTTCTTCTTCCCTGATGGCCTAGAAGCCTCCAGCCACTTTTAACACATAAACACTTAGAAAGTATTGATAAGATTCCTTAGCACCTAGATACAAAGCACACGGGTATCAACATTCCTCTAATATATCTTATCCTGCCTTATTTATTGGGTTAAGGGGAAAAGAGAAGTGAAAGAGTTAAGATGCAGCCCGAGAATGAGACTAATAATGCTGATCCTTCTTGGGGAAATGTTGCTCTACAAAACCATGAGTATGAAAAATTCATTGAAACATGGGAAAACTATGAACTTGTATAGAATGAAGGAAACAAAACCAGAAAAATTGTGTGTGTGTGTGTGTGTGTGTGTGTGCGCGTAAGTGTGAGAGAGAGAGAGAGAAACAGAGAAAGAGAGAGAGAGAGTGTGTTTGTGTACGTGTATGTATCTGAATATCAATGTAAATGCCAGGAACCAGAAATCAAAATTTAACACTGTCATTATAGTGACCAAGCATGGACCTGGAAGTGTTAAGAAAATGTCCTTCTCTCCTTTCTTTTCAGAGTATGGAACTGGGGAGTGGAGGAAAGGGATGAGAATGGAATAAGCATTTTCAAAGTGCCAGACTCTATGCTAAGTGCTTTTTTTCTAAATATTATTTCATTGATCTGGTTTTTTTCCCCCACAATTTGACTTTTATGGAAATGTTTTGTATACTTTCACAAATGATTTCTTAATTGTGGGTGGGGATAAGAGAGAGAACCTAGAACTCAAAAATTTTGAAAACAAATGTAAAAAAAATTTTAAAGTCAATATAATCTCATTTTATCTTCACAACTCTGCAGGTTAAGTGCTATTATCCTATCAATGTTACAGCTGAAGAAACTGAGGCAAACAAATCAAGGGACTTGACCAAGGTCACATAGCTACTAAGTATAAATGCTCACATTCAGATCTCTGATTCAGGCTGACTTCAGCACACTCTTGAAATGAGTGAGGTAAGGTGATAGGTAAGCCAATACACTGAGCTCAGTGTCCTACACACACGGAGCATTTCTCAGTTATTACAGAAAGGCCCTGGAAGCTATTCTGACTGTCAAAGGGCACACTTAGGCACAAAGGCCTTCTTTAAGTGTCTCTTTCATTGTAGCAAAATAGGGTTGAAAGTCAAGAAGATGTAATAGACAATCTTAACTTGGGTGAGGGGACAGCATGCCCTCTGAACCAGGATCTCTGGGCTAATCCTGAATGATGTTGAGATACCTCAGAGCTGAAGTTAGGGAGGGAATAATAACTACCTGGGAAGGCAAGCCAGATAGGAATGCAGTCATTCTTTCTCAATCCCAGGACAGTATGCTGTATAGAGAGTACAAGCATTCATCAAGCATCTACAATATGGGAGGCGTTGTGCTAAATTCAAGAATGCAGTGACAAAAGTGAAACAATCCCTGCCTTCAAGAAGCTTATATTCTATGATTATTATTTTATTGGGAATCAGTGAATTTATGTGTGTGTAAAATTATTTCAATATAATTGTCTTCCTTTGTAATCTTACACATTTTATTTTAGGCATTTAAAAGCTTTATTCTGAAGAGGTTTCACCAGATTACCAAAGGAGTCAAAGGTTAACAACTATCTTAGATCCACTCATTCCTCTACACTTTATTGCTCCTTGGGACAGCACATGTACATTTTTGTTGTTCAGTTATTCAGTCATGTCCAACTCTTATGTGACCTCATGGATTTTTGTCCATGGGGTTTTCTTGGCAAAGATATTGGAATTGTTTTCCATTCTTCAGCGTGACCCCATTTTACTGATTAGACTCTGAGTTAGAAAGAAGTAATTTGGTCATGCAGCTAGTAAGTGTGACACTCTGATCTGAACTCAGATATCCCCAACTCCAAGCCTGTTGCTCCCTCCACTATGCCACCTAGCTGTTTCATGTGCACAAATATTAAGTATAAATAGAATATCTATATAAAAGTAGTGAAGCACTCTCCCTACTTTCCCACACCCAGCTTAGGGGATATAGCCAGAGAAAATAAGGGGCAGATAACAGGAGATTTGGTGTTAAATGAAATAAGAAAATGTATCTGGAGGATAGCTAGAAGGCACATGGATAGAGTGCTGGATCTGGAGTCAGGAAGACTTAATTTAAATTCAGCCTTAGATACTTACTGGCTATGTGGCCTTTGGCAAGTCACTTGGCCCTGTTTGCCTCAGATCCTCATCTGTAAAATGAGTTGGAGAAGGAAATGGCAAACCATCCCAAGAACTTTGCAAAGAAAACCCCAAATGAGATCTTGGAGAATTGGACATGAAATAGCTCAACAACAACAATGTGTTTGTGCCCTGTTATCTCTTTGGGAAATGGGAAAAAGTTCTCTGATGAAATCCCAGGAAGAGCTTCCCACTGATTAGCCTGACATCAACCACACCCCTGATGACCCTTCGAAGACAAACCTGCCAACCCTTATGATCAAGCCAAAGTCAGAAGCAGCTGATGGAATGTCTCCACGAGGGGGCAGCAAAAGGGAATGGGCATTTTCTTTCATCCCCTCATCAGCTGTGACACAGCTCTTCCCATAGTAGATACCACATCCAGTTGGGAGCAGAGAGATAAGAGAAAGGACCACGAAATAGCTTCATAGAGTTTTCTCTGGCATCAGAAAATAGAAACTGACTATGAATTTAAGGGAGAATTAGTCCCAAGAGCCCCCAAACTAGATATAGAACAACATCTCATGGTATATATCAAGATAAGGTCAAAATGGACATATGATTTAGACATAAAAGTAGATATTAAGCAAATCAGAGAAGCATTGAAAATTTTAGCTGTCAGATCTACGGATAAGGGAAGAAGTTATGACCAAACAAGAGGTAGAGAACATTATGCAAAATAAAAGACATAATTTTGATTTCATTAAATCAAAAAGCTTTTTTTTTTTTTTTTTTTTTGCATGAGTAAAACCAATTTAGCCAAGACTAGAAGGAAGATTGGAAACTGGGGAAAGTTTTTTTACAGCATTTCTCTGATTAAGTTATCATTTCTCAAATAGAGAACTGAGATAAATATATAAGAATATGAATCATTCCCCAATTGATAAATGGTCAAAATATATCAACAGGAAGTTTTCAGATGAAGAAATCAAAATTTCCATAATCATATGAAAAAATTTTCTAAATCACTATTGATGGGAGAAATGTAAATTAAAGCAACTGTGAGCTACCACCTCATACCTACCAGCTTGGCTAATATTACAGAAAAGGAAAATGACCAATGTTGGAGGGACAAGAGAAACAGGATTATTTTCCATTGTTCCTTATCTCTTACTTTCGGTTAGACCATTTTCTCTTCACTGTCCATAATTCAGTTCAGTTCAATAAACATTATCTACTACATGCAAAGAACAATGCTTATCTTCCAAATAAGAGATACAAATTATAGTAGAACACAGATGGGTCAGGATAAATCAAAAGTGGAACAAATTGTGTAAGAATGTAGTAAATTCCACATCTCTAAAGATCTTGAAAGCAGAGCGTTGACAACAATTTGTTGGGGCTGTGTAGTCCTTCTTAGGTAAGAGGATTACACAGGATAATCTTTGAGGGTTCTTCCAATGCCAAGGTTCTATGCCATTCCTTCCTTTATTTGTGATAGGGCCATATATTTTAAAGCTGAAAGAGTCTTCAAAAAGTCATTCAATGTAATTCCTTCATTTTATGAATAAGGAAAATGAGGCCAATATAAACTTGCCTAATATAAACATCAAAGGAGGGATTTGAACCTGAATTCCATAACTTTAAAGACAACACTCTTCCCATCCCTTCAATTAATGGCAGGACTCATTGGAAGAGATTCTGGTGTTGGGAAAGATTGAAGAAAAAGAAAAAAAGGGATGGTGGAGAAAGAAATGGAGAGAATGTCACAGAAACAACATGAACTTGGACAGACTTCAAGAGATAATGGAGGGTAAAAGAGCCTGGCATGCTATGGTCCTTTATGTCATGAAGGGTTGGATTCTACTGAACATCATCACCTAAGTTCTGAATATAGAGATCCTATCCATCCTTGAAGGGCAGTTGGGTGATTGAGAGTTGGGAATATTCATCTCCCTGAATTCAAATCTGGCCTCAGACACTTCCTAGCTGTATAATACTAGGCAAGTCACTTAATTCTGTTCATCTTGGTTTTCTCATCCATAAATTGAGTTGGAGAAGGCATTTAGGCAGTCCAGTATCTTTGCCAAGAAAACACCAAATGGAGTCCTGTAGAGTTGAACATGACTGAATTATATACCTATCCTCAGACTCCAGAAACAATATCACCTCCTCCATGAAACTTTCTTTGAACGAACACCAGTCTTTATGAATTGATCACTTTTCACTTTTGATGACTGCCTGGAGTACACAAAATTTAATACTTCCTTGCCTCTTAATTATATCTTGCCTTATGTAGGTTCCTATTGTCTCATGTGTTATCTAGAGTTGTAAAAACACTGGTCCTGGAGTCAAAAGGCTTGGATTCAAATCATGATTTCTATTCTTATTATCGTTCAGACATGCGGCAAGTCTTTTTACCTCTATACAAGGAGATATGTTAGTTTTGACGATCTTTCTCCCTCAGTGGTTGTGAAGAAAGCACTTTGTAAGCCTTAGAGAGCTAAAGAAATGTGAGCACAGTTTACTGTCTCCTTGGCTAGATGATCTTGTCTCCTTAAGGACAGGGATTGAGTTTTATATATCTTATTTGTCAGTCACATTGCTGTAGCTCCAAAAAGGGCATCCTAGGTAATTCAGATGGGGATAGAGACCAGCAGGGAAGTTACTGTTGTATTAAAAAATAATATATGCCTTTTTATTTTTTATTTTTATTATTTATATTAGTATATGCTTAAAAAACTGAATAAATGGAAATTCATAGTTTCATGTATAATTCTCTTTTTGTTCTTTGTATATTAAAACATTCATTGTTGTTGCTGTTCATAAGGTTCCTAATAAAAAATAAAATTAAAAATAAGAAAAGCTATCCAACACATATTTTGATTGATTTGGTTCCCCACCACCTCTAGTCCAGATGGCCCCAACCATCTCCAAATCAGCCCCTCTCATTATCCCTCCTCTAGATGAGGAACTTCTTAGATTTTCCTGCCTATCACAGGTTCTGTTGTAAAGAGTGCTATTCTCTGAATAAAAACAATCTCCTGGGCTAATCAAAATTAGATTCTGTCTACACCATCTCACTATAACTGCAACCCTATAGAAAATCTCTGTATTCTCATAACTAGACAAGGAAAGTCAAAAAATCCTGGCATGTTGAAGATTGGGAAGGGTCTATTTTATGATGGGAAAAAAACAAACAAAGTTGAGAATTGAAGTCATGTGGCTAATCTAAGATCACACAGCTAATTATTAGCAAAGTTAGAACTATAACCCAGGTCTCTTAACTCCTGGTTTGTCCACTATGCAGGGCTACCACTCCCTATTAATTTCCGTGGTTCAAAAAAGACTATCTAGAAAACGTGATTTAGAATCATGATGATACTAGGAAGAAAGACAAAGGAGAAGAGAGGAAGGTTACATTTATGGAATTCAGTAACCACAGAAAGAATCACCAGTCTCTTAGAGTATAACAAGGGTCAGGGACCTAACAGTGTCTGTAAAATCTCTCCCTCAATAAATTCTACAAGGAAGATGGATGCCAAAGTTGCAGGTACAGTGTGCATCATTGTTGGAGATGAGGGTCCCGGGGGGTTATAAGTAGAGAAGGCATATGAAGGCAGTCCTGAATTCCAAAATGCTGTAACTGTCACCAACCTAGTTACTGGTCATCACCTCTCACTCCCAGAGGGCCAGGGTTCAAATCCCAGCTCCACTCCTTACTACTTTTAGGGCCTCAGATAACCCCTTTGGAATTTAGTCTCCTTTCCTATAAAATGAGGTCTGAGATCCATTCCATCTCTACATCCAGGAGCCCTATGATTCCACCAAGCTACGAGCCCAGAAGGTTGGGGAAAATGAGTGTGGTTGCCATTTCTCCAAAGCATACCCTCAAGCTGACCCCCTACTCTTTCTACTTTGCCTTATGCCAGCCCGCTCACAGCTGGTTTCTTAAGGCCTTTGCCCCTGCTGCCCACAATGCACCCCCTCCTTCCCTAGGCCCCAATCAATCTTGCTTCTGACTGGCCCATAAACCTAGAGCCCGCAAAACACCAATGACGCGCCTCCTTCACGGAGGTCTGGGGCCTTAAAACTTAATAGTCTCTCAAATGCCGTAACGCTAGAGGGGACTTTTATGGACTCGACTAGGGATAATATTATGAAGGGGTGTTAGGAGCCCAACTCAGTGGCTCATGGTGAAAGATTAGGCCAGTGACCCAGTGACCCCCTGGGCCAAGGATCAGGGTGGAAGGGGGAAGGTGCCTTGTGGTCCTGGGATAGAGCTAGGAGATGCCCGCGATTCTCCTCTTGGAGCAGATCTGCAGGGCCAGATGACTGTCTGACAAGGTTATTACTGAATGATTCCCTTTGGAAACAGGGGCCTGGTGGGAGGTTGGGACCCCCGTTGCCCCAGCATGATTGAAGCGAGACGGATTGGTGGGAGGAGGATGGGGGGGATAGCCTAGTGACTAATGAGCGGCGATTTAAAGCTCTCCCACCATCAATGGGGAGCAGATGGAGAAGGAGGAGAATTCCTGAAGCCAGAGAGGTGTGGACTGCTGGGAAGTGGAGGGGGAGGAGGAAAGGGGTAAAGGAGAGAAAGTGACAGGAGGGGAGTTTAGGGGAGAGGGGACCAGGGTCTAACCAGAGTAGGTGGGGGAGGAGGTTAAGTCAAAACTTCCCCCTCCTCAACCCACCCAGTTATATACAGATAAACATGCCATGTCTGGAGCCCAGCTCCAAAGGACAGAGAAGGGCAAAGAAAAGACAGAGTTCTGGCTTAGTTGATGCTTCCAAGCAAGTTGCTGACGGCATTTTCTAAGTTGTTGCTTTGCTTACTCTTTCCCTTCTTTTTCTCTCTCTCCTTCCTCCCCCCGCCCCAACATCTTCTTTTGCTCTCTATTCCTACCAGTTCTCTTCTGATCCTTCCTATTATCTTCCCTTTCCACTTTTGTAATTCTCTGTCCCTCTCTTCCTGATTCTTATTCCTTATTTTCTTCCCTGTCCTCTCTCTCCTGACTCCCCTCTCTCTCTGTCCCCTGCCTCTCCATTTCTCTCCCTCTCTGTCCTCCTTCTCCCTTTTTACACACCTCCCCCTGCCCAATGCATTTAAGGAAAACACTGGGACCAAGGACCTGACGTCCTGCCCAGACCAAAGTGTGTGTGGGCAGCCCCTCAAACAAATGCACACTAAATTGATTCACACTACTTTGATTCATTGGACAATACCCACACGCACATACATTGTCACACTCACACTTACACTGTACTCACTTGTCCATATACTCACCTTCACACACACACATGCACATTCACACACACACATACACATATTTTCTTCATTACCTCTTCTAATACTGTCTTTCTTCCATCTTGAGTTCAATGTTGTTTTTTGTCTCTTTCTGACCCTCCCCCTCCACTTCCCCTCAATTTATTCCAGCTGTGAAAACCTTTTTCCCATCTCCTCTGTCACCCGGGCAGATAGGTGAGTGGCAGGGAGAGGAGCCCACTCCGCCACCGTGGGTAATCGATCCCAGATGTTAGGCCTGGCGGCCAGCCCAGCCCTGAGAACGGCTCCTGCAGCCTCAGCTCTATAATCTGGGTGTGAAACACCAGCCGACAGCCCCAGCCCCGATTCTCTGGTGGAGCTAGGGAGACCAGGCTCAGTACCCCTAGGCTACAGAAAGATTGCAGCATAGAGGTGGCCAATGAAGAAAAAAGTCAGATCGGAATTGGAGTAGGATGAGGGAATGAAGAGGGGACGGCTAAAGTGGAACAAGGTCTGAGATGACAAAGTATAAATTCAGGGGTGGGGGAATGGGGAAAGGAAAAAGCTAGGTTACTGTGGAGGGAAGAAGCAAGGTGACAGCCTTTCATCTTTGCAGTTTCTTCCTTCCCTTTCAACCTACTCCTCCCCTTTCAACCCTTTCTCCTACAGTTTTTTTTTTCTTGTCCCAAGGAGAGGAAGAAAGGTTGCATTTCAATGTAGTGAAAAGTCAGAAGGACCTGAGTTCAAATTTCATCTGTGATAACTATGTATGAATCCGGAGAAATCATTTCCTATCTCTAAGTCTGTTTCCTTATTTAAAAAAAAATAAGGAGGGAACAATAATAATGTTTGCATCATCTGTCCCATCAGGAAAGGACACTTTTGTAAGCTTGAAAGTAGTAGAGGAAAATGCGCTATAATTTTTGTCTTTTTTTATCAATGAGATATATGTATATGTATGTATTGTACTGTATTTTTCCCC